>NC_138954.1:36203895-36268895 GCF_965226115.1 Aulonocara stuartgranti | reverse complement strand
TCCCTGAGCCTGGTTCTGGTGAACATGTGTTTCTGTTAAAAACGAGTGTTTCCTCCCCACTGTCACCAGTGTGCCTGCTCGTGGTCTGATTGTGTTTCCTCTGTAGGGTCTTTACGTACAATATTAACTGCCTGAGGTGACCGTTGTTGTGATTTGGTGCTAAGAAAAACTGAACTGAATCTGTGAAACCACTGCAGATCACTATAACACTAAACATTTCAGCCCTTTGGGGGGAGTTGTGCTTTTGTTGTGAAAATCTGTTCCTGCTCTTTTCCTCTGCAGGCATTACAACATGGTTTCCTGGATTTTGAAAGGTTCAGTGCAGAAGAATATGAACATTATGAGGTAACAGACTGCAGAGACTGTGCTACAGGTCGATATCAATGCAAACAGGACCAGGATACAGGAAGAAATAACTAACGTACGCTTGTTATTCATCCAGTTTATTTGCAGTGCTGTTAGTAACACAGTCAGGGCCAACCAAGAGCTCGTACGATGTCCAGGCCTGCCTTGGTGCACGCTGTACTTCCTCAGTTTCTCAGTTAGATTGATCCATAGCTCACCCGTCCAAGTGATAGACAGTCAGTGAAGTAAAGGTCAACAAAACTGATTTCCAATGAAAGGTAAAAGCCCGTACGTGTTCATTACTGCAGTGGTGGTATAATTAAGGTGTTCTGGATCCATGTTTTAACTGATATGTGGCTAACCTCTATCACAGTCTTTCCTTTCTTTTTGTGCTTTTAGCGAGTTGAAAATGGAGATATGAACTGGATCGTTCCGGGCAAAGTTCTGGCGTTCAGTAGCCCTCATTCTCGTGGTGAGTCAGAATCTCTAAGCTAAAAGCTAAAAGCATGCCTCCAAACCAACACCAGTGCTCACGTTGCTGGGCTGACAGAAGGCCTGTGCAGCCCCTCAGTGCCTGCACGTCCTGAAGCAGCTGAGAAGAGCTAACCTTACCCTGCTGTCTTCTGACGGCGTGCATTGTTTCCTGCTTAGTGCTGTCGTGTTGTTACGGCTGGATTAGACGAGCCTGAACCCTGCAGTGGCTCGGGGTTTCCCATGATGCACTCATGCTTCTCCATCCCTCAGCTCTTTTTACTTTCTGTGTATTTACACCACTTTGCACGTAGTTATTATTCCCCTCTGGCTCTCGTCCATCTCTTGTCCTGTTGTCCTCCCCCCACCCCGACCACATGAGGCAGATTGCGCCCCCTCCCTCAGCCTGGTTCTTGTTAAAAGGGAGTTTTTCTTTCCCGCTGTCAGCAGGTGCTTGGGGCCGTCCGATCGTTGGGTTTTCTCTGTATTTAACGTCTTTACCTTACAACATAAATCAGCTGACACTACGTCATTGAATCTTATTTTACGTTCGCATTAAAAACAGACGCTCGCTGATTGAAACGTATGACGTAACTCAGCTGTTGTTGACTCTGTCTCCAGGTTATCCCCTCCACACACCCGAGGCATACTTCTCATACTTTTGCCAAAATGACATAACGACCGTGGTTCGTCTGAACAGGACGTTGTATGATGGCAGGCGGTTTGAGGATGCAGGATTTGAGCACCACGACCTCTTCTTCCTTGATGGGACCACGCCCTCTGACCTCATCGTCAGACGCTTTCTGCATGTGTGTGAAAGTACAGACGGGGCAGTGGCGGTGCACTGTAAAGGTAGGACTGCAAGTCTTTATGTTTAATTGATGTCATTTATTTCTTTTATCTTAACTTTGTCTCTTTAAACACTCCATCCATTTACAGCTGGATTAGGCCGCACGGGCACTCTGATTGGCTGCTACCTGATGAAGCACTTCCGGTTTACTGCAGCCGAGGCGATTGCTTGGATCAGAGTCTGCAGACCTGGATCTATCATCGGTCCACAGCAAAACTTCTTAGAAGAGTGAGTTTGTGCCTCAGCTGTGACCGCTCAAACCAAACGGTCCACTTTCCATGACTCCAAAGGTCTCGGTCGGAGACAATCATTAAGCTGTAGTCCGTTCATGAAAGTACAGGAGTAATGCTGTGCACACAGACACGTCTGCAACACTTCATTAGGATAATGTCACAAAACACAAGCAGACGGCAGCTTCACCTCCAAGGTGCACGGAGAAGACAAAGATCTGACGAGGTGAAGACTCCAGTCACAGAGTATCAGGGAACCATAACGTGTTAGTGGCCTTCATCAGGGTCATTGCGTTTGTGAAGGTGTGATTGGTCCACTTGGATCTTTTTCTGTTTCCAGTCTTTTTTATTTAAACACAAGCTGTTTGACATTTTGCAATGACCCAAAAGGCGTTGGCCACTGAGTACAGCTGTTCTCTAATACTTCGAGTGTCGCTGGAGTCTTCACACAAAGCACAAGTAGATCAGGAAGGGTTTGAGGGGTCACCTTGGCCTTCAACGTCAGCAGATCTCAGTCTCATCGAGCATCTGTGAGATGTGCTGGACAAACAAGGCCCGTCTGTCCTTAGGCTGTGGCATCTATTGCTGTTAGCACACAGGATGTTTCTCCATGCTGAGGTCATGGTTGGAGCATGCTGGAAATGTTAGAAGAGAAGCAAAAGGTGGAGGTCAGGGTGGGGCATTCCCCAGGGTGCCCATGTGCAGCTGGTGGTGACTGCAGCAGTGGGAAACTGGTGGATGATGAATCGAATCGAATTTAAAAAAGCCTGAAACTGTGATACTGCTGCAGACTGCAGTCACAGTGTGCAGCTGGTTTCTCTCCTCAGCTCTGGACGCACACTTCCTCCTTACGCCACAGTAGCGCTCTGTTGCTAATGGCTACTAGCTTTGTGTGTCTACTTACACGCTAAACCAGGATGTTGAATGTTGTACCTGCTAAACGTGATATCACAGTCAGTTTGTGGCGTGTGTTTGATGTTTGTGTGCAGGAAGCAGCACAGTTTGTGGGTTCAGGGTGACGTGCATCGGTCTAAACAGAAGCTGGTCCAACAGAGACTGAGTCGGCAGCAGCAGCTGCAGCAGCAGCAGCAGCTGCAGCAGCAGCAGCAGCTGCACCGCTCTGACTCTGTGCAGGGAGGCAAACAGGAGGCAGTGTCCTCGCTGCTTTCCAGCATGGATGACCTGTCAATCAACACCGTGCTCTGCAAGTCATATAGCTTGGATGAGGTCAGCGGTGTGACTTCATAGCACCTTTTCTTAATGGTTACTGCAGAATTCAAACAGGCTACTGAGTTCCGATCACAATGTTGTGTTTTCATGCTGCTAATTGTGTCTGTGCAGAATAACTGCAAAGAAGTCAGTCTGACACAGGGAGACGAACTGAGAGCACTGAAGGGAAAACGCCCACCGAGATCAGCGTCATCCTGCTCAAGGTACCAACATCTGTAATGTAATTAATGATAGATGGTTATTGTGGTCAGTGCAAGAGACACGTAGAGAATTAGCTCAAACGCTGGAAACAAAGTTTCTATTAACAAGGAGAGATAATAGACACCAATATGTTTTTGTGGATGTCAGAAAGTACGTAAGTGACTGTTGTCGAATGCTACAAAGAACGCACGCTTTGTTTGCACGCTGTCTAACAGGCAGACCGGACTGCATGAAATCCTGCTGTGTTCTCATCTGTGCAGCGTGAATGTTGTGTGTAACCTGCTCGAGCTCATGTGTCCTTCTTTGTTCTTCGGTTAAACTGAAACCTAAATGCAACAGGAGAAGTTGTTGTCTTTTGGCGACTTTAGTTATGAGTGAGATTAAGGTTCTGGAGGTTGTCAGAGTATTCCTTCTACTGCCTGACGGTGTCCTCAGCTGGAGCCAGCAGGCCTCCATCTTTACTGTACACCGTGTTGGTGGAGCACCACTTCCCCTCCTGACGCTTTGCCAGAATCGCTCCTCCTACGCCCAAGTTTTTGCTGCAGCCGCGGCCTGAGCTGCGTTTCGATTGGCCTGCCCGCTGCCTCTGCTCTCCATCCTTGGCTGCAGCCAGACACACAATCAGTAGATAATACCTCTGCTCACTACAGTTTTTGTTTGGGTCCCTGAATCCACGGCACAAATATAGCAGATATATAAGAAGCTGCCATAGTTCAAGAAACATCTTATAAAAAGTAAATAGTTACAAATCGGGGATATGAGAGCTGCGGCAAAAAGAAACCAAAGGACGACCACGAACCAAACTCACGACGTGCCTCCGGCTTCTCCTGTAAACTAACATCACCAAACTGCTAACCTGACACAACCAAGAGCTGGGCTTCCACGGAGGTTAAATCAGGTACCTCCCACACGTCGAAGCGTGTTTGTATCTCGTCTCTTGTACAGAGTGTGAGTGCAGATGTTGATTCCTGCAGTGAGCGTAGAAATCAGAAGGATTTTTGGAGAAGTTGTTCGTTGTGCTTGTTTCTGTGAAGGATCAAGTTTTATTTGCTCTTGGATCACACACACACACAAATATGAGGTGTTCTTGTTTTCTGTGTCAGGTTAAACCTGTCCAAGACTTCACACCGCTCCATCCTCCCTCCCCCGAAGCCCTCCAAAGTCCACCTCACCCCTTCTTCTACTAAGACGCTGAGACGAAGTTCCTCTACCACCACTGCTCCGCAGATCAGGAGGTTGGTGTCTGTGCTTTTGTCCTTACTAGAAGCACATTATAATAAAACCAATGTAAAATGTGATGTGCTGATGTCTCCACAGTCCCTTCAGCCTCACGTTGTTCAGCACCAGGCCAGCACTGATTCACTGACTTCACACTTGGGACGTTCTGGTCATGAATCAGCCCAGCTGATGATGGACTCGCTGGAGACTGCATCAGCTCTCTTGCACGTTTAACCCTAGAACACTATCGCTATAAATAGTAACACAATCGCTAATGCCGGGTGATTTTTACCCGATATAATATAACCAATAAAAAGTAATCAAATATATCAAAATATGACAACACATGACAAATTAGAGTGGTCTTCTTTTACTTTCAACTGTGCCATGTCTAACAAAATGAAAGAAAAACCCTCCTAAAACAAAAGAATGACTCTGGAAAGCTGGTCTTTGGTCCACCCATTCCTGGGACATTTGAGACTTCCCTGGTGAAGGCACAGGCTCCTCGACACGCAAACAGCTGCAGGAGAGAGAAATCATGTAAATGTATTTGCTCGGGTGTAAATCACCCAGCGATAGCGTTCTCGGGTTAATAGGCTGTAAATGCTTTTTTAGCCCCAATAACTACTTTTCGTTTCGACAGAGCCAACAGTTTGTCACCACTTTAACTGGTCACGTGGCCCATTCTGTGATAACAGGGCCGACACCATAAATCATCACGTCTCTTGGGTATAGCAGGCAGGTAACTGTGAAAAACTGCGGCTGCATATTGCAGATATAACATCTGCTGGATGCTGAATGCCCCGCTGTCACAATCATTTTGCTGGAAGCAAAGGACACGTGCAGGTGGAAACACCAAACAACGCTTACAGGGGAGGTCGTGGCCCGAGGACTGAGTCAGACCATCGCCAAGAGCAGTCTGGGTGCTTCTGATAAACGGCTGCTGCCATTTGTCCATCCGAAGTTCAGAACCACAGGATGTAGACGGCCTGAAGCAACGTCTTGGTTGCGGAAACACAGACCTTTAGAAGTCGTACCAAAATCCACGCCTTAAACTTTGGCAGATCACATGATGGACCTAGCTTATTTGGCACGTTGTTGTAATGTTGTCTCCTCGTTTTCAGTACTTTAGTAACCAGGTTGGGTCAGAGAACCATAGCAAACCACATCTTTTGTAAGAGATTGGTGCACATTGTTCAAGAATTAACAACTGGACGCAAAATTGTCTTGCAAGACCAAGAGTGACACACTGCTTCTGCTACAGATGTTATTTATATTCTCCCAGATTTCATCGATAAAGTATGACAAACTTATATTTGTTGGTCTGTTAATGTTCTAATGATGCAGAGCGAGGGACACAAAGCCACGACGTGCTTATAATGCACTGTGAAAGCCTCTGAGCACACATGCTGGCAATGAAAGAGGAAATCAGTAAAATGAAGACAGAGATTCTGATGTTTCACGTCAGACTGAACACGGCACGCACACTTTATTTCACAGGTCATTCACATTCATGCACTGGATTTGTCAACAGGACTTTATCATACATAAAGCAAACTCACTATGTTCAGCTTTGCACTATTTCTTTCTTGCAGTAAAATTCTTAACATGCAAATGATGTTCAGCTTTGAGCGTGTTGTTGCTGTCATGCTTTCCTGTATCTGACTGTGTGACAGCAGCTCAGATGTGCTGTCTGATTGGTAGTTTACTCCAAAGGAGGGAAACCAGCTAATGCTAGTGTGAAGTGCTAAAATCAACAATAAAGTCCAAGTAATGACGAGATAATGACTCATGCTTCTCTTTGTTATCATCACACTGTCATTGTGTCATAACCTTCACTGAAAGTCACCTGACACTGCTGTGGGATGCTGTGGGACGCTGTGGGACGCTGTGGGATGCTGTGGGACGCTGTGGGACGCTGTGGGATGCTGTGGGACGCTGTGGGATGCTGTGGGACGCTGTGGGACGCTGTGGGATGCTGTGTGATGCTGTGGGATGCCGTGGGACGCTGTGTGATGCTGTGGGATGCTGTGGGACGCTGTGGGATGCTGTGGGACGCTGTGGGACGCTGTGGGATGCTGTGGGACGCTGTGGGATGCTGTGGGACGCTGTGGGACGCCGTGGGACGCTGTGGGATGCTGTGGGACGCTGTGGGACGCTGTGGGACGCTGTGGGATGCCGTGGGACGCTGTGTGATGCTGTGGGATGCCGTGGGACGCTGTGTGATGCTGTGGGATGCCGTGGGACGCAGTGGGATGCTGTGGGATGCCGTGGGACGCAGTGGGATGCTGTGGGATGCCGTGGGATGCTGTGGGATGCTGTGGGACGCTGTGGGATGCTGTGGGACGCAGTGTGATGCTGTGGGATGCCGTGGGACGCTGTGGGACGCTGTGGGATGCTGTGGGACGCTGTGTGATGCTGTGGGATGCCGTGGGATGCTGTGGGATGCCGTGGGATGCTGTGGGATGCTGTGGGATGCTAAGACTGTGGATTCCATGTCCTTGGTATCATTTGGGGAATTTAATGACCAAAACATCAGAAATAACTGAGGCGACTCTATAAGGGAATCCCCTCTGTTGACACTGTACTGAGTCAAAAGTATAAGGAACTGAGCTACATGGATTACCTGCACATACACTGACCTACGTATATGAAACAGTACTGTACCATATATGTATAACAGGGCCTCTTAAACTAAAAGTACTTAAACTCATACTGTTCGCAGATGACACCAACATATTTTTCAGTAGCGATGATTATACTGATCTTGTAATGACTGTAAACAGGGAGCTAAAATTAATAAAAAAATGGATGGACATAAATAAATTATCATTAAATATAAATAAAACTAATGCAATGTTTTTTGGTAATTTTAAATATAATATAGAATTACCAATTATCATTGAAGGTGTACCAATTGATAATGTGAGTGAAAACAAATTTTTGGGAGTTATAATTGATAACAAAATTTCATGGAAACCCCACGTCAGACACATAAAAACCAAAATTTCTAGAAGCCTCGCAGTTTTGAACAAAGTGAAACCATACCTTGATAAAGATGCACTTCGTACTCTGTACTGTACCCTGGTTCTTCCATATCTTACATATTGTGTGGAAGTGTGGGGAAATAAAAATACAACTAATCCATTAGTCACAGTACAGAAACGAGCACTGCGTATTATTCACAAGGCTGGTTATCTAGATCATACTCACAAATTCTTTCTTCAGGCAAAGTTACTTAAATTCCAGGATCTGGTTAATTACAATACATCCATAATTTTGTATAAAGCTTTTACTAAACTTTTACCGGCAAATTTACAAACTAGATTTGAAATTCGAGAAAAGGTTTATAATGTGAGAGGCTTTGGAGAATTCAAATTACCCAGAACTCGAACAACCCGTAAAGGCTTTTGTGTGTCTGTATGTGGTGTGAAAATCTGGAACAGTCTGAGTTTACAATTGAAACAATGCAAAAATATTCATAGATTTAAATTTCTCTACAAACAGTTGGTCTGGTCACAGTATACTCAATGATGGGTTTTAGTGTGCTCTGTAATGTCTGTCCTCTTACCATTGCTGGTATGGATTCCAAAATAAAAAATAAAAAATAAAGTGTGCGTATGTATGTACATATATGTACTTGTGTGTGTAGATATATATGTATGTATATGTATGTGTGTCTGTTACTTGTAGTTATTACTGCCTGTTACCTGTGGTAATGCAATTCATAATTTATATATTCTGTATTCAGTTATGAAGGCTCTAATTGTTGGTTGCAAGCTGCCGTTTAGATGCTTGTATGTGCCCGGGGCTGTTGATGGGTCTGTATGCAATGATGGGCGTAGCTGCGGGAAGTTTATTGTTTTTTTTTGTTGATGAGTGAGTATAGGGGTGGGATTTAATAAGTTTTCTTCGTCCCACTCCTTTTTCAGGCAAGTTTTGTTTTTTGTTTTGTGTATTTTATGTTCAATATAGGTATTTGTTGTGCCTGAAAATGAATAAATGAATGAATGAATGAATGAAAATCCTGGCTGTATCCTTACTGTAGTTAAGTTAAATACGTCCTCTATAGTCTCCAAATCATTGTCTGATTGGGACACTTATATTTGTTGGTCTGTTAATGTTCTAATGATGCAGAGCAGGGGACACACATATATATATATATACACACACAAAAAAAAAACAAACACCCAGCACGCCCCTGCGGGCGGTTTATCCTTCAAGCTCGGGTCCTCTACCAGAGGCCTGGGAGCTTGAGGGTCCTGCGCAGTATCTTAGCTGTTCCCAGGACTGCACTCTTCTGGACAGAGATCTCCGATGTTTTTCCCGGGATCTGCTGGAGCCACTCGCCTAGCTTGGGAGTCACCGCACCTAGTGCTCCGATTACCACGGGGACCACCGTTACCTTCACCCTCCACATCCTCTCGAGCTCTTCTCTGAGCCCTTGGTATTTCTCCAGCTTCTCGTGTTCCTTCTTCCTGATATTGCTGTCATTCGGAACCGCTACATCGATCACTATGGCCGTCTTCTTCTGTTTGTCTACCACCACTATGTCCGGTTGGTTAGCCACCACCATTTTGTCCGTCTGTATCTGGAAGTCCCACAGGATCTTAGCTCGGTAATTCTTCACCACCCTTGGGGGCATCTCCCATTTTGACCTCGGGACTTCCAGGTTATACTCGGCACAGATGTTCCTGTACACTATGCCGGCCACTTGGTTATGGCGTTCCATGTATGCCTTGCCTGCTAGCATCTTGCACCCTGCTGTTATGTGCTGGATAGTCTCTGGGGCATCTTTACACAGCCTGCACCTGGGGTCTTGCCGGGTGTGATAGACCCCAGCCTCTATGGATCTTGTACTCAGAGCTTGTTCTTGTGCTGCCATGATTAGTGCCTCTGTGCTGTCTTTCAGTCCAGCTTTGTCCAGCCACTGGTAGGATTTCTGGATATCAGCCACCTCCTCTATCTGCCGGTGGTACATACCGTGCAGGGGCCTGTCCTTCCATGATGGTTCCTCGTCTCCCTCCTCTTTCTTGGGTTTCTGCTGCCTGAGGTGTTCACTGAGCACTCGGTCAGTTGGGGCCATCTTCCCAATGTATTCTTGGATGTTCGTTGTCTCATCCTGGACTGTGGTGCTGACACTCACCAGTCCCCGGCCCCCTTCCTTCCGCTTAGCGTACAGCCTCAGGGTGCTGGACTTGGGGTGAAACCCTCCATGCATGGTAAGGAGCTTTCTTGTCTTTATGTCAGTGGCTTCTATCTCTTCCTTTGGCCAGCTTATTACCCCAGCAGGGTACCTGATCACGGGCAGGGCGTACGTGTTGATGGCCCGGATCTTGTTCTTACCATTCAGCTGACTCCTCAGGACTTGCCTGACCCTCTGCAGGTACTTGGTGGTTGCAGCCTTTCTAGCGGCCTCTTCATGGTTCCCATTTGCCTGCGGGATCCCCAGGTACTTGTAATTGTCCTCTATGTCTGCAATGTTGCCTTCTGGTAGTTCAATCCCCTCAGTTCTGACTACCTTCCCTCTCTTTGTTACCATCCGACTACACTTCTCCAGTCCGAACGACATTCCAATGTCATTGCTGTATAGCCTGGTAGTGTGGATCAGTGAATCGATGTCTCGTTCACTCTTGGCATACAGCTTGATGTCATCCATGTACAGGAGGTGGCTGACAACTGCTCCGTTCCGTAGTCTGTATCCGTAGCCAGTCTTGTTAATGATCTCACTGAAGGGGTTCAGGCCTATGCAGAACAGCAGTGGGGACAGAGCATCTCCTTGGTAGATCCCGCACTTGATGGTGACTTGTGCTATGGGCTTGGAGTTGGCCTCTAGTGTTGTACGCCACATCCCCATTGAGTTCCTGATGAAGGCTCTTAGGGTCCCATTGATCTTGTACAATTCTAGGCATTCCAGTATCCAGCTGTGGGGCATTGAGTCATAGGCCTTCTTGTAATCAATCCAGGCAGTGCACAGGTTGGTCAGTCTGGTCTTGCAGTCTCGGCTGATTGTTCTGTCTACCAGTAGCTGGTGTTTTGCACCTCTGGTATTCTTGCCAATTCCTTTCTGTGTCCCGCTCATGTATTGACCCATGTGCCTGTTCATCTTAGCAGATATGATGCCTGACAGGAGCTTCCATGTAGTACTGAGGCAGGTTATTGGTCGGTAGTTGGAGGGGACCGGTCCCTTCTTGGGGTCCTTGGGGATCAGGACCGTCCGGCCTTCAGTTAGCCATTCCGGGTGTCTCTCGTTAACTAGCAGCTGGTTCATTTGTGCTGCCAGACGCTCGTGGAGTGCAGTCAGCTTCTTCAGCCAGTAGGCGTGAACCATGTCGGGCCCTGGTGCTGTCCAACTCTTCATACTGGAGACCCTTTCTTGGATATCTGCCACTGTGATGGTTACTGGACCCTGTTCAGGGAGGTCGCTGTGGTCTGCCCTCAGATCCTCTAGCCACTGAGCATTGCCGTTATGGGTTGCATCCTTCTCCCATATGCTCTTCCAGTATTGCTCCGTCTCCAGCCTTGGTGGTGCTATTCTCTTATTGTTCCCTTGCCACTGAGAGTACACCTTTGCTGGTTCTGTGGAGAACAGCTGGTTTATTCTCCTGCCTTCTATCTCTCTGGTGTACCTCCTCAAGCGGCTGGCCAAGGCTGTGAGTCTTTGCTTGGCAGTTTCCAAGGCCTCAGGTATGGACAGCTTGCTGTATTTCTTAGGCACCTTATTTGTCGCACCTTTCTGCAACTCCGTTAGTTGGCTAACTTCCTTCCGTGCTACTTTGATCTTGCCCTCTAGCCTCCTTCTCCATGGAGGGTACTGCCCCTTGTGGCTGTTCAACTTGTAGCCAAGCATCTCACTGATCACTGCTGCCGTATTGTAGATCAGCTTGTTAGTGTCGGTAACCGTGGTTGTAGGTATTGCCCGTAGTGCTGCATTAACATCATCTAGCAGACCTTCTGAGGGTACTTCACGTAATCTTGGTAACTTGGTAACTGACCTACGTATATGAAACAGTACTGTACCATATATGTATAACAGGGCCTCTTAAACTAAAATCCTGGCTGTATCCTTACTGTAGTTAAGTTAAATACGTCCTCTATAGTCTCCAAATCATTGTCTGCTTGGGACACTTATATTTGTTGGTCTGTTAATGTTCTAATGATGCAGAGCAGGGGACACACATATATATATATATACACACATATATATATGTATATATATGAGTATATATGAGTATGCATTTGAAGTACACTTCAAATTGGGACAGCCGTCGTCGCGTGGCGGTGACGTAATCGCACTTAAAATGTGTACTTCAAGCGTGCAGACCCTGAATTGGGACACAGCCTCAGTGTTTCAGTCATAAAAACACTTCCTGTCTCCGCGGGGGCCCATCACGTATAGGTGTAACGGAGAAACAGCCAATCAAATCGCAGCTTTTCAGGCATTGGAAAAAAAAAGATTGTTTTTTACACTGAACTGTCTGAGCGCGGGTTCGAGTCCTGGTTGGGACAAAGGTTGTGTTACATTATCAAAAGTTAAACACCATTTTCAATCTACTTATTGTGGATAACATTTATTTTTTAATTTTTAGTTCATTATCATTTTATTTATATTATATAGCGTTATGGCCTGTGGAGCAATTTTTCTGCACCTATACTGTCACAAAGTGCATAACTCAGACTAAACTGTATCATCACAGTCTTGAGATGATACATAGCAGACATATAGTCTACAATTATGGAGACATCCAACTTTTAATACAAAGACTAAAGCTAAAACTATAATACAGATACATTCTGATGACATAGAACATGAAGCTTATACATAATTTCAATAAGGCATGTCTGTGATAAATCATCTGTCTGCTTCCTGGTGGCTGTTAGTTTATGTCTATTCATTTTCCAGCACAAACTCAGTACTGACATCGTTGCTTTATTCCAGTCATGCTCTTGCCAGCCTCCACTCTGCATGCTTTAAATCGGTTGCTCTTCTGCATTTCAGATCTGCAGCCATGCAGCCCGCCTCCTCTCCTTTCTCCTCCTCACCGTGGTCACTCAGAGCCCTGTCCCAGCCTCCATCTTCATCTTCATTACTATCAGCATGTTGACTCTGGGGTGGTGGTTGTGCAACATCCTGTCACTGCTGGGATTCTTTCTGCTATGATGGCTCATAACTGCCAAACAGTTACATTTATTTCTGTATCTCAATAAATCATGTTGAGTTTTTCCACGTGATCTCTCCTTATTGAATTACTTTTGTAGATAAGCTTCAAGCTAGCAAGCAACAATACCTACATCAAATATATTATCACCAGAAGTGAGAAAGTGTCTGCAGCTCCAGCTGTGCTGCATGTATTAAAGATAACGTCAGACATTGTGTGGGGGTCATGTCTGACACAGGCTGTACAGTCACACAGATAAAAGACAGCAGTCATGTTTCTAATAATATAAATGAAAACAGAAAGATTATGAAGATAAAAGCTGTGAGACTGCTCTAGGATGACTTGTTATCATTACATGAAGTGATTTAGAAATAATATGTAAGCTTTCAGGGCAGCGCTCACAACTTATTTAAACTGATTACCTGATGGGGAGCACACACAGATATAGAAACATATAGGTGAACTCTAAGAAGAAAACTGTGTTGATATTTTTGCAGAAAACTATTTATTTACACTTTTATATTTACAATCAGTTTATATTTATAGAAACAAAAGAAACATTCACAACTAGAACAAAACTGTCTTATATACAAAATCAACTGTTTCTCCCTTATTTACTGTTTTCTTCCACCATACAGCCAGCATACAACCATGCTATTAGAGGAACATCACTGGAACGTGGCCAGAACACACAAAAACAAGAACAAGACAATATATAAAAGTTCAAGTTCAGGCTCAGCTTTGCAGAGAAAACAATTGTACTCCAGTTCTGAAACCTTTCATTTGAAAACCTGTTTGCTCCTGAAGATCCTCTGGGTGTGGACCCTGCTGCTGCTGCCACAGTGACTAGTTATGCAGAGACAGAGGCATATGAGACAGAAACAGACTTAGCCATTATCACGTCTGACATGTAGTAATAACGCAGTACTTACAGCTCTGCATGTGTACTTTTACAGGTGAGATGCTCGGCATTGTGTCCTCCAGGTTTTCATCCTCATCCATCCCTGTGATGGAGGCAACAATTAGACAAATATGTACTGAATTTATATTTCATGTCAACAATGTTATTAAAATATTATTAAAACAACTTACCAAGAGGTTGTTTAGTTGGGGCGTTTGTAGTAGCAGGCGCAGACTGCTACTTCTTCCGCAGGCACTGCTGCAGCTCATGCAGCCGTGTTCCTTGACTGCAGCTCTTCCTCATGATAAGGTCTGCATAGCCGTCACCTCTGCCGTCCCAAATCTCCTTCCAGGTGCTCTTGGCTCGTGAGCCAAAGCCAACCAGCTGATCATCCTCAGAGGCTTCTGCAGCAACACTTACTCTGCTGGTCTCGTAGCTCAGAAGAGTTTTTATCTCTGCAAAGCTGAGGGCTTACTGTACAAATGAATGCAAGCTCTCCTTGCCATGCCCTTCTTCCACAGAGGTCCCTGCAGCCTCTTGCTTCTGGAGATCTTTGATCAGGTACATGGTGTCCCCGACATCATTCTCCAGAAGCCACCGGAAAGATTTCCCTTTATATTTTCCAAACTGCAGGATGTACTCTCCCTGCACTTCCTTCATGTCAGAGGCATCCCCTCCTCTCTGATAGATGACAGTCAGAGCATCGTCCTCCCTCACAGGTGCAGACTTGTCCTGAAGCTTGGGGTCATTTTTAATCCTTCGAGCTTCTTTTGACGAGTCCTGGAGAAGGTATCCAAGTGGCCCCTTGTGGAACGCCACAGAGATTTTCCCTGGATATGGCGCAACTTTCTTCTGCATCTTGACATGCAGTGAAAAAAGAAACAATTATATTAAACAAAATTGATTCCAAACACAAACAAAGACATTCCAGGTTATAATCTTGCTGCTGGGTTTAGACAGCAGGATGCAGGAGAACAATAACGAGACACAATTTGAAAGAACATTGACAACATTTGTGATAAAAGTGTTTTTTACTCCAGGTATAACAAACTGTTCTGTCTGTAAATAAAAACCTTTCATGGTTGAATGATTATTGGCATATCTGCAAAATTTGTGGTAACTGCTTAGTAGTCATGGCACATAAGAATTGCTGGTAGATTCCCGCGCGGGAGCCTGGGATTGTTTAGCTAAACGGCCTAAACCGTTTCTCTATGGTAGTGCTAAACCACTACGGGTGTAATATACTTTTGGCCACTACGGTCTTCCGGCGCTGTTGCGAGTTTGAGATGCGGCGGCACTTTTAAAAAATCTCCTCTTTTACGTTTCGGGAGAGAAAATAAGTAACTCAACGCTCGCAACACATCCCAACGCTCCTCATTCATTGATCAAAGGTAAGAAACGTCGTTTGAAATAAGAGTAAACCAACAGAATACATTTACAGGTGTATATTACAGGTAATAGGTGTGTTGCGATTGCATTTACGAAGCATCCATCGGTCAGTGGTTACACTGAAATCATGCAGTTTGTGCTTTGACCTCCAGAGGGCGACAAATCAGCACAGACAGAGAGCTCCATTCAAACTTTGCTGCCATCAGGAATAATTCTTCAAATATAATCATCAGTGTTTGAGCAGTTCTGATATCAGGGACAATCTAGACATGTGTGACAATACTGAACGTGTCACATGACACACCTTAAACATCATGTGATCCACTCTCAGTCTGCACTTTCATTCATGACTTCAACAGGTTGAAATGAGCTTTGAACAAACATCAGTTCAGTGCTGAAATATTCAAACGCTGCAGGAAGAAGAACAACAAAGTGATGACAGATGTTTGTGCTTCAAACTGGAAAACCAGCAGAAATAAATCACAGCCTGCCAGAGGTTTAGGAGTTTCTGAGGTGCACCTGAACGCAGCATAGTGTTTCAAAGCCCCTGATTGTCTTCAAACGCCGCATTAGGCTGAAAGTTTACTTTCACTTCCTGAACTTCGTGGAGTGGCGCTTGTTGTTGGTGTGTGAAGAAACTGTAAGTTTGCTTTGTTTCCTCCTTTAACAGTTTGTCTTTAGGAACTTTACTGTTTGTTCAGCTCATGTTTGAGTTCTTCACACAACAAACTGTGTGTGTTTGTATTAAAGTCAGTGTGTAATGTTTCCTGGCTAACATCAGCTGTGTGCAGCTTAGTTCAGCACAAATCTGCCGCTCCATAGTTCACGGTAACGGACTCACAGCTGGACCAACGAGGCCGAGTGTGTCCGCCACTCTGAGCTACGTTCGTGTTTGTGTGCTTGTAGTTTGTACTTTGTGAGTTCACTCAGAGGACGCAGCGTACGTGATGACGTCACAGCCCTTTACCTCCTTTACTGTCACTGTGATTAATATTTACACACCACACGAGACACCTGACAGCATGCTAACGCTAAGCTAAAGCTAAGCTAACGCTAAGCTAGCCAAGAACCCAGAGTGATGTTAAAGCTGAGTAAACACTGACCCCAGACCAGCACCGTGATAAAGTGAGCTGCTGCTGCTGAACCTGAACAGGTAACAAAGTGATGAGCAGTCAGGCTGCAGGTTTCTACCTGTTCATGTTTCCACAGTAGAATCACTTTGAAGTGTCTTTGTGCTGTTTCATCTTTGATTTGTGTTCATAAACACTCAGAGAAACATCACGTGACCTCATCAGGATCTGTGTTGGTGTGTGGGGCTGTACCTCAGCTTTAGATTATGGTGATTATGAGACAGTGTTTCAGCTCATTTTACACAGTAACATGAAAGTACTGTTATGAGGAGTAATGACGTAACATACTCCATTACTTTTAATTAAAGTGTTCTGTGTAATATGTGTAATAATGACTTTTTTGAGTAACTTCATCTCTGTCAATAACAACATTCATACGTGGAATAAAACCACATCAGTGGATCATTGCTGGAGCTGCCTGGACTTCAGTCTTCAGCATCTCAACCAACAGCATCGACATGCTGCTCCAGATGTCTGTGCTCCAGATGTTTGTGCTCCAGATTAGGGCTGGGCGATATGACCCAAAATTCATATCTCGATATTTTTTAGCTGGATGGCGATATAAGATATATATCTCGATTTTTTTTTTTAAGCCATAAAGTAAGAACAAAAAGAGAGTTCTTAGTCAAAGCTGTGTCCCAGATGTCACACAGGCACTTTTATTAACATACAGCACAGATGTACATGAAAAATTACTCAAAATTAAATTATGAGCATTTATTAAATAATAATGCTCCATAAATAAAAGAAAACAAGGTTGTTTTTGTGCTAAACAAAGAGCTCACAATTGTACAGTCAAAATGTAAACTAAAAGACGCCGAGCACAATAACAAAGACAGATTTCACAGCTGCTCTGTTCCCAACTTGTACTGTGTGACTGACAGCCTGGAGTTTGAAATCCGCTTCATAACCACGTCTCTTACAGGTGCCATTTATGGTCCTTATACACACACAATACGGTAATATTACGTTGATGGACAGTACGTATCACTCCGCGAAGCTCCTCGGTAGCCGTAATGCGCCGACAATCCATCAAGCGGTGCAGCTCCGTAGCTTACCAAAGTCGTACTAAAACATTTTTGACAGATTGCTGAGCGCCGTGTTCCACATAAAATCGGTTCGCGGCCATCGAGCACAACCAGAATTCATACATAAGGCGCGCTGTCAACTTTTGAGAAAATGAAAGGACTTTAGGGTTAGCGCTGTTAGCTCGTTAGCATGTTTAGCTCGTTAGCACGTTGACGCCGTCCAGCCCCACGCACGGGGCGATGCGCAGTAACTCGTTAACGGAGATTTGCCGTGTCCGTCTTGTCGCTGCCTGCACGTGAAGCGATGGGGGAGGAGGGGGAGTTGTCTTCAGTGAAGGCGAGGCGGAGTAACGTTGCTTAGAGACAAAAGTGGACGAAAGAGAGGCAAACTTGCGGCTCCACAACTATAATTATAACGTAACATAGACTATATCGATATAAAGGATATTGTCACATCTTATATCTCGTATAAAAATATATCGATATGTTTTAAAAACTCGATATATCGCCTAGCTCTACTCCAGATGTCTGTGCTCCAGATGTCTGTGCTCCAGATGTCTGTGCTCCAGATGTTTGTGCTCAAGATGATCAGACTCACAGTTTCATCCTTGAAATAAGTGTTTATATTGTTGACCCACCATTGATCATGATCAGTGGTGGGTCAGCGACATGCTTTCTTTCCGTCTCAGGTTTAAATATCTGGGACTCTCCACCGTTTGGTTTTAAAACTGAAGAAGCTTCTCGGATGAAACGTCTTCCAGAAACTTAAAGACGTCTCTTTTCTTTCCAAGCTCCTTAGATCACATGACCTGGATGACTGAACCTACAGACATATTGACCTGGTTTCTAGGTCACATGACAGGTCAGAGGTCAGCGACTGTAACTCGGTTACTCCTGTTAATGTGAACTCACTGAGTGTTTGTGGTTTACCTCTCAGACTGACTGAAGATGATGATGGAGGAAGAGGAGGACAGAGCAGAGTCTGCAGGGTCCAGCTGTCCGTCTGTGAGGAGTGACCGGTCCAAAGTTGATCCTCCAGACTTCAGTGGTGAACCTGGAGCAACGAGGTCAGAGAGCTGTGATGACTCCTTTACATGTTTGTGTTTCCTGGATAAATATGACCTGAAACATCCTCAGATTGTTACAAAGATTCATTAAAAAGAAAACAATGAAAGAGAAAAGATCCAAATGTTCGACTTGGTCATTTGCTGTTTGAGGACAGTGATGCTCATATCTGTGGGGAAAGTGTGACCTGAGTGGGTTCATGTTTGTCTTTAAAGAACAGCTCTGATGCTCTTTGTGTCTGATCTGTTAAACAGTCTGAGAGGTCACACAGAGACCCAGCAGCTAAAGCCTGGATCATACTGGCTGCTGTTACTCCATCAGGACAACACTGAACCACAGTGCTGTTCATGGAAATCAGTGCAGCTTTACACTGTATCACCAAAGTACTGACTCGTCTGCCTTCACACACATGTAAACTTGAGTGACATCATATTCTGAGTCCACAGCATTTATGGTAAATGGTAAATGGCCTGTGTTTATATAGCGCTTTTCTAGTCCCTAAGGACCCCAAAGCGCTTTACACAACCTGTCATTCACCCATTCACACACACACACACTGGTGATGGCAGCTACAATGTAGCCACAGCCACCCTGGGGCGCACTGACAGAGGCGAGGCTGCCGGACACTGGCGCCACCGGGCCCTCTGACCACCACCAGTAGGCAACGGGTGAAGTGTCTTGCCCAAGGACACAACGACCGAGACTGTCCAAGCCGGGGCTCGAACCGGCAACCTTCCGATTACAAGGCGAACTCCCAACTCTTGAGCCACGATCGCCACATTTAATATGATGTCAGCCAAGAGTTCAACATATAACAGCTTAAACTGTTCTGAAAAGGTTTTTTCACAGGTTAAAAAGTGTTTACGGGATTTTTAACAGTTCTTTCAGAAGCACATACGTGAGGTCAGACACAGGGAAGCAGCAACACTGACTGAACACAGCTTTTAGAGGCTAAATTCACATTTTAATAATGAAAGTGGCTTCATGTGTGTGTCCATGGTTCATCCACAGAGTGGAGCAGCAGAGCTCAGAGGGTCCCAGTGGTCAGTCTGCCCAGCAGCATCAAACACAGCTGGACTCCATGTTTATGGTCTGTACATGTACAACAACTACTTTATTATTAATATTAATACATTTGTTTATAGGTCCCTTTCAGAACACCAAGGACTCTGTGGACTAAATGACCAAAAGAAACAAACTTTGAAATCAGACGGTGCAAATGTGATCACAGGGAAACGTTTTAAACATCGAGGCTTTAAACAGAAACCAAAGTGAAACAGTTTGTAGTCGAGATCAGTGGGAATGAAGCTGAATAACTGTTTCTTCAATAACTCTGAGAAATAAATGACAAATATGATGGAAATTAGCAGCATTAGCACTTACTAATGATGTGAGTCAACACTCTGCTGTATTCAGACGACCACATTAGGTGGTGTAATGGAAACCAGTGGATCCAGTCCAGTCGTGGCGACCTGTGGCGAGTCGATCTGAGCAGCTACTAATGGAAACGGGGCCATAGATGTGTTTGTGCTTAATAACAGTGAATCACAGGATTTTTACATTACAGTTAAAATCTCATGTTGTTTGTTAAAGTGTGCAGTTCAGGGTGTGTTACTAAAACTGTGGTTTGCTCACTTTCCAAAGACCCAGCCCCCATAAAAAGCAGCCAATCAGCTCTAAGAGTTACACACACGTGTAAACCAGAGCAGCAAATCAGGTCCAAATGTGTTGTTCACAGTGAGTGGATCATCAGTGTGCTGCTATGTTAACATCCTGCAGCAGGATGTGTTTGGTCAGCTGGTTCACATTTCCTCAGGACCTTCTTGATGTGATGTTCTTCTGCCTCCCTGGCTGCTGTGTCTGTGGGGATGGCGTTCGCTCTGTGTTGTAGCGTCCTGATGACGCCCAGTTTGTGCTCCAGTGGATGATGAGAGTCAAACCTTAAATACTGATCTGTATGTGTAAACAGAGTGAACCTTTAAGACCAGCTGTCTGTATGATCAACTCTGTCACCTATAACATCGCCAAGTTTCTGGCTTCGATCATCAACCTGTTGGTAGTTCAGCTCTGAACACCAGTGAAATGTTTCTCCCACTGAAATCGCTGCATTCATATGAACAGAATCAGCGTTTTGGGACCGTGGAGTTGTGGAGAAATTCTCAGTTAATCAGATAAAGTCAAACTTATAATTGGTGAGGAGATCGTGGATGATCTGCTTCTTGATTGTAAAGAAGTGGATGTTGTGTGGACTGAAGTTCAGAGTGGTGGGTCATTCATAAATATTCTCTTCCAGCTGCTGGAGGACAACATCATCACGTTTGTGAAGAACGAGCTGAAGAAGATCCAGAAGGCTCTGAATCCAAATAAGCCCCAGTGCTTGGAGTTTCAGAGGGAGGATGATGAGCAGAGGAGCAGCAGAGAGGCATTTGTGAAGATCACAGTGGACTTCCTGAGGAGAATGAAGCAGGAGGAGCTGGCTGACCGTCTGCAGAGACGTAAGAGGATTTCTTACTTAAGGTTTTAAGCTGTTAGATAAATGAGACACTCATGACACCAGTGTGTTCAGTCATTTCTCAGTGGGTCAGAAAATGTCGTCAGCGATTTGTAAAATATGATTGTTGAAGTTGTATTTTTATTATTATTATTCAGAACTTTCAGCTGCTGTTTGTCATCGTAACCTTAAATCCACCCTGAAGAAGAAGTTCCAGTGTGTGTTTGAGGGCATCGCTAAAGCAGGAAACCCAACCCTCCTGAATCAGATCTACACAGAGCTCTACATCACAGAGGGAGGGACTGCAGAGGTCAATGATGAACATGAGGTCAGACAGATTGAAACAGCATCCAGGAAACCAGACAGACCAGAAACAACCATCAGACAAGAAGACATCTTTAAAGCCTCACCTGGAAGAGTTGAACCAATCAGAACAGTGCTGACAAAGGGAGTGGCTGGCATTGGGAAAACAGTCTTAACACAGAAATACAGCCTGGACTGGGCTGAAGACAAAGCCAACCAGGACATCCAGTTCATATTTCCATTCACTTTCAGAGAGCTGAATGTGCTGAAAGAGGAAAAGTTCAGCTTGGTGGGACTTGTTCATCACTTCTTTACTGAAACCAAAGAAGCAGGAATCTGCAGCTTTGAAGACTTCCAGGTTGTGTTCATCTTTGATGGTCTGGATGAGTGTCGACTTCCTCTGGACTTCCACAAAACTACAATCCTAACTGACCCTAGAAAGTCCACCTCAGTGGATGTGCTGCTGATAAACCTCATCAGGGGGAAACTGCTTCCCTCTGCTCGCCTCTGGATAACCACACGACCAGCAGCAGCCAATCAGATCCCTCCTGATTGTGTTGACATGGTGACAGAGGTCAGAGGGTTCACTGACCCACAGAAGGAGGAGTACTTAAGGAAGAGATTCAGAGATGAGGAGCAGGCCAGCAGCATCATCTCCCACATCAAGAAAGCTCGAAGCCTCCACATCATGTGTCACATCCCAGTCTTCTGCTGGATCACTGCTACAGTTCTGGAGGATGTGCTGGAAACCAGAGAGGGAGGACAGCTGCCCAAGACCCTGACTGAGATGTACATCCACTTCCTGGTGGTTCAGGCCAAAGTGAAGAAGGTCAAGTATGATGGAGGAGCTGAGACAGATCCACACTGGAGTCCAGAGAGCAGGACGATGATGGAGTCTCTGGGAAAACTGGCTTTTGATCAGCTGCAGAAAGGAAACCTGATCTTCTATGAATCAGACCTGACAGAGTGTGGCATCGATATCAGAGCAGCCTCAGTGTACTCAGGAGTGTTCACACAGATCTTTAAAGAGGAGAGAGGACTGTACCAGGACAAGGTGTTCTGCTTCATCCATCTGAGTGTTCAGGAGTTTCTGGCTGCTCTTCATGTCCATCTGACCTTCATCAACTCTGGACTCAATCTGCTGGAAGAACAACAAACAACCTCCAAGAAATCTAAATTATTTAACAAACCAAAACTTCAATCTCTCCACCAGAGTGCTGTGAACAAGGCCTTAGAGAGTCCAAATGGACACCTGGACTTGTTCCTCCGCTTCCTCCTGGGTCTTTCACTGCAGGCCAATCAGACTCTCCTACGGGGTCTGCTGACACAGACAGGAAGTAGCTCACAGACCAATCAGGAAACAGTCCAGTACATCAAGGAGAAGCTCAGTGAGAATCTGTCTGCAGAGAAAAGCATCAATCTGATCCACTGTCTGAATGAACTGAATGATCGTTCTCTAGTGGAGAAGATCCAACAGTCCCTGAGATCAGGACGTCTCTCCACAGATTATCTGTCTCCTGCTCAGTGGTCAGCTCTGGTCTTCATCTTACTGTCATCAGAAGAAGATCTGGATGTGTTTGACCTGCAGAAATACTCTGCTTCAGAGGAGGCTCTTCTGAGGCTGCTGCCAGTGATCAAAGCCTCCAACAAAGCTCTGTGAGTAAACATGTGATCAGGCTTTATTTATAACATAAACAGTATCATGTGTGATGGACCCTTAAAAACTTAAACATATTTTTTTACATGATCATCAGCACTAAATACAGTATATTATAGTTAATGTTTGATGGCAGCAGTAAATGTCAGGGTGTCTTAAACATATCTGGGTGTCAGCTTTTATCAAAGTCACGTCCAGAATCATCCTGTAAGTAAACTTTATTTAAACAGCAGCTTTCACAGGTCAAAAACCACAAAGTGCTTTACAATAGAAACAGGCAATAAAAACACAGAAGATAAAAACATTAAACAGCAAACACTGAACATCATACAGCCTAAAACTAGTTAAAGGCCACTCTGAATACTAGAGTCTGAATAAATGAGTTAGTGGGACCAGTAAAAGCCTTTGACTGGAAGATCTCAGATGTGAGAAGAGCTGTAGGATTGTAGAAAGTCAGAAACATAAACTGGGACTAAAAGTAAGGACTAAAACTTTAAATAACGCCTAAAATGAACTGGTTACCAGTGTGAAGAGATTAAACTGGAGTAATGTCCAGTCTAATGTGCTGGTTAAAAGCCTCGCAGCATGATTCTGTACTGACTGAAGACGTTCAAAGACTGTGATGGAGCCGTAGGTGATCAACTCCCTCATTGCTCCTCTGGTCTTATTGCTCTGCATCAGTGCACTGCTCAGCTGAAGATGAGTTTACTTCTATATGTTACAATCTGCCTCACCAGTACAGCTCCAAGGATCTGCAGCTGCTGAATCAATTATATTCCTCGTGTTTCTTCTGGTTTCCTGTTGTTAGATCTGCATGCTTGATTGTTTTTCAATCTCTCCAATGTCGTGCACTTTGATTTCCGACTGTACACAGTCTGTGAACCATGACAATTTGTGACAGAATGCAATGATCAGTGAGGACCCGGAGGACACTGACATTTACACTGTGCAGAATGAGACTTGAGACTTTATCTCACTGCTTTGTGGACGACTGATGGAAGGACTAATCACTATATCTGCTTTAATTGAACGAATTTCCATTTCACTGGTTCAGTCTCCCAGAATCTCTCAATCATACCTTGACCTTTTCCTAGAGTAACTAACCCTCACTCACCAGGATATGAGCCAGCCTTCCCTCTCATTGCTACATACTTACAGTCTTGCCTATCACCTAGGGCTGCACGATTAATCATTAGAAAAACGCGATCTCGATTCATACTTGTGTGCGATCTCATTTCCAAATGACAACGATTTAAAAAAACAAACAAAAAAAAAACGACGATTGTACCGCATTTTGATCCGGGACGTACTCTGCATGAAAACAAGCGCTCACTCTTCCTGCTCAACAAATGACAAGGGCGGAGCCTTATACCACGTGATACAGAAGCTGCCGTGTGATGCTAAAATTAGCGGGAAAAACAACGGAGAGCACGTCAGGGATGACGAGAAAGTGACAGGAGAAAATCCGTCCCGGTCAACCACCCAAACATCAATAACGGGAACCTTATACAGCGCTTCCCTATACCCGTCGAACTCGCGCAGGCACAAAGAAACTACGGAGGCTATCACTTATCACCTGACCAAAGATATGGCTCCATCAACACTGTGCAAAACGAGGGATTTAGGAAAACGATCAACACCCTAGACAAACACTACACAGTGCCGTCCCGCAACTATTTTTCTATTGTTGCACTACCTGCTCTGTACACGCAGCGTCGCGCAACGGTGGAGACGGAATTTCAAGCAGTACAACATTTTGTTGTTTTTATGTTTATTTATTGTTTTTATGTTCAGTCTCAACTGTTACGAAGTTGATGTGCAGTTAATAAGTGCAATAAATAGGGATGGGTATCGTTTAGGTTTTATCCGATACCGGTGCCAAACCGGTACTTTTGAAACGGTGCCGGTGCTTAAACGGTGCTCAAACGGTGCTTAAAGAATGGAGAACACAAACTTTGTCCAAAAACCTCTCATGTTCAGCTGTTTTTTTGTAAAAAGATAACAATGTTAGCCTTTTCTGCAGCTATGGGGCATATATGGTATCACTCTTGGCTGGAAGCAGTGCTTACACAATGGAAAAAACACAAACTTTGTCCAAAACCTCTCATGTTTAACTGTTTTCCACTTTTTCTTTGGTCATTTTAGCCTTTTTGGCCAGGGTGAAGGGAGTATCTGCCATCAAACAAGAAGACAGCCGCATGTAGCTATGATGGTGTTTGCTAGTTCACCTTACATGCATTAATGTAATAACGTGGTTAGCCTACTCAACGTAAATTACACACGAACAACATTAAGCTACTCACGCAGAGAAGAACGGCTGCTGCTGCATCATCATCCTCATCATTTCTGCTACACTGGCAGGGCTAGGGGCCAGGACTCTCCTCTTCGGGTTTTTGGGGGATGTTCTAACTCCGGGTCGATAACAGGCACCACACCCGCAGTAGATGCGCTCGGTGTGAGGTCTCGCAGCAAGCTATCAAATACGGCGCATTTCTTGGCTTTTAAAAAAAACGCTATGCGTCGCCAGGTGTTTCATCGGATTCGAGGTGTTACCTCCTTTGACAGTATCACAGTATCAGCTTAAAGCACTTGTTGCTGCTGAGTTTGCATCTTTTGCTGTGAAGTACAGCCAGACTTTGACCGCTTCGCCTTGGACATTTTTAATCTGTAGCTCTGCTCTAAAAGAACGTACGTACCCGGCCCCGCCTACTATCCTCGGAAACGTAAAATGATTGGCTAGAAGTGTATCACAGCTCAGGAAAATAAAGCACCGAAATAAAGCACCGAAATGTGCGCTGCTTTTCGGTCTGGTTACTACCGTTTATGTCAGAACCGGTGCCATCATGGCACCGGACACCGGTACCCATCCCTAGCAATAAATATTTATACTGGAAAAGAAAATCGTGAGAGAATCGTGATCTCAATTCTAAGCCAAAAAATCGTGATCTCATTTTATGCAAAATCGTGCAGCCCTACTGTCACCTGTTCACAGAATGAGTCATCACTTGTTTTTGTTTAGCATTTAATGAACAAGTTCCAGGTCTTTATATTTACACAGGGAACATTTTTAAACTAAAACGTTTTTTAGCCATAAATAGTAATGCACACTGACATTTGTCTTTCTTTCAAAGGTTCAACACAAGAAGTGATTTAAATTAATCACAAACAGTTTGTTATCAAATGACAATTTTTCAGATTATGTCTTTATTTTGTTTTTGTTTTTTAGGCTGAGTGTCCCTGATCTCTCTGAAAGAGGGTATGAAGCTCTGTCCTCAGTTCTCAGCTCCCAGTCTTCTACACTGAGAGAGCTGGACTTAAGTAACAACAACCTGCAGGATCCAGCAGTGGAGTTTCTTTCTGCAGGACTGAGAAGTCCACACTGTAAACTGAATACTCTGAGGTGAGATCAAGTTATGTTGTGCTTTTCATGAATTGACAGAATTAACCAATAAGAAGCCACTAAATGGGGAAAAAAGTCAGTTAAACTTCTGTAATAGTTTTATGTTAGTGTCATCTCTTAGTGTTGACTAGGGCTGCATGATTTTGCATAAAATGAGAATCACGATTTTTTGGCTTAGAATTGAGATCACGATTCTCTCACGATTCTCTTTTCCAGTATAAATATTTATTGCACTTATTAACTGCACATCAACTTCGTAACAGTTGAGACTGAACATAAAAACAATAAATAAAGTAGTAGTGCAACAATAGAAAAATAGTTGCGGGACGGCACTGTGTAGTGTTTGTCTAGGGTGTTGATCGTTTTCCTAAATCCCTCGTTTTGCACAGTGTTGATGGAGCCATATCTTTGGTCAGGTGATAAGTAATAGCCTCCGTAATGTCTTTGTGCCTGCGCGAGTTCGACGGATATAGGGAAGCGCTGTATAAGGTTCCCGTTATTGATGTTTGGGTGGTTGACCGGGACGGATTTTCTCCTGTCACTTTCTCGTCATCCCTGACGTGCTCTCCGTTGTTTTTTCCTGCTAATTTTAGCATCACACGGCAGCTTCTGTATCACGTGGTATAAGGCTCCGCCCTTATCATTTGTTGAGCAGGAAGAGTGAGCGCTTGTTTTCATGCAGAGTACGTCCCGGATCAAAATGCGGTACAATCGTCGTTTTTTTTTTTTTTTTTTTTTAAATCGTTGTCATTTGGAAATGAGATCGCACACAAGTATGAATCGAGATCGCGATTTTCTAACGATTAATTGTGCAGCCCTAGTGTTGACCTAGTGTTGCAATAAACAGGATTTATTGCAAAAAATCTAAAAACTCTTTAGTGCACCCTCATTGCAATTTAATAACAGTGTTTAATGTTTATGTGTCATTTTTCAGACTGAGTCACTGTAAGCTCTCAGAGAGAGGCTATGAAGCGCTGTCCTCAGCTCTCAGCTCCCAGTCCTCTAGTCTGAGACAGCTGGACCTGAGTAACTCTGACCTGCAGGATTCAGGAGTGAAGTTTCTGTCTGCTGGAGTGAAGAGTCCACGCTGTAAAATGGAAACTCTCAGGTCAGGATTTAAAATGTTCCACCGATGATCATGTTAAACCTGATTTCTATTACTGCATAAACAGTCAATTGATTTGAAAAAAGTCTTAATGTAGAAATTAGCGTCTGGGGTTTTTAGTGATATTTGTTCACTTTCTGTCTTTCATTTGCAATGAAATGTCCCATCTGCTCCTCTGAGTCCAAATTCTTTATTTTAGCAGTGCTTCATCCACCAAACCTTCTAGTTCGATTCCTGTATTCTGAAGGTTTTTACAGAGCTGTTTGTTCAGATATCAGAATTTGATTTTCAGAAAATTTTAGTAATAAAAATATGATCAATTGATTATTTCTGACTGAAAAGATGAAATATATATTTGGTCATAGTGATATGACTCATTGCCTCACTTAAACATAAAATGTAAACAAAAATTCAAAACAATAGATTAATATAAAACTGAATTTGACTGTTGAGCTTAAAGTGAGCTTGAATGTTATTCACTTCCCGTTTTATTTTGGTAGTTATCGTCTCTGGTTTTTACTTTTACTTCCTCCCCCGACATTGTCTACATTAGTTTCAGCTGTAGAAGATTTATTGACTGTTTGATTTGTCACTTTTTTTAAAACTATAATTGTTGACTTATAAACTATTGCTAAAATGTATTTTTATTAAAATACCAAATAATTTATTACTTTATCATCTAATTAGATTATAATTCTGTAAATAGGGGAGATAGTGTGGTCTATGTGGGTTGTCTTCAGGTACTCTTCCTCCCACAGTCCAAGAACATGCATGCAAGGTTAACTGGAGATGTGTGATTGTGAGCATAAATTGTCTGTCTCTGTGTTTACCTGGCTACATCACCATGGTTACTGATGCTGAACCAATAACCTGGTCTGGATCAGGTTATGTTCAGAGTTTTTGTTTAAAATCAACTGAAGTGCCTCGTTTTCACTGATTCTTTCATTTACAGGAAGCTTTAAGTGTGATATAGAGTCAGTTAGGGTTGCAAAGGGGTGGAAAATTTCCGGTAAATTTCCAAAAAGTTTCTGGTAAATTTCCATGGTAAGTTAAGCTTGGGAATTTTGGAAATATTCCATATTGGAAACTTTCCATGGAAATAATGGGAATTATGGAAATTAATGGGAATTTAGGAGAACTAACTGGGAATATATTATTTCCAAGCATAAATATAAACAGAAATCATAAGAAAACCTCCATGCAAAATGTTTTCAACAGATATTTCAACAGATTTATTTGTAAGTACAGTAGAATAGAACACGTTTCAATAACTTGTTTCATGGATGAATAAAAACAGAAATGTTGAGTTCAATATTACCATCCCCTAACCCCGCTCATTCAAAAATGCCCCCTGTCCAAAAATCTCCACAAAGTCCCATTCAAAAGGTTAAATGAAAAATGCCACTTATCCTCCAAAACGTCCCATTAAACATGCAAATCTTCCTTCAAGCAATCCTCTTTTCTCATTTTTGCTCAGTCAATAGACTCTTCCTGGACCTCATCATCATCCAACAACATGTCCACTTCCTCAGCATCCAACTCTGAGTCTTCCTCTTCAGTGTCACTTTCCAGCCTTGTTGAGGATGGCTCTGTGTCAGGCTCAAAGAGCCGTAGGTTTGCCCGAATGCCGACCAGCTTTTCCACTCTCACATTTGTGAGCCTGTTGCGAACCTTTGTGTGGGTGTTGCCAAACAGTGACCAGTTGCGCTCGGAGGCGGCTGATGATGGTGGGATTTGGAGGAGGATGGAGGCTACAGGTGCAAGGGCCTCAGATTCACATAGTCCCTTCCACCAGGTGGCTGCAGATATGTGCTGGCATGACTGCCATATTCCATCCCCTTTCCAAAGGCCTTGCTTTGTTCGATACTTTGCCAAACTGCCTAGAAGTTTGCCTTTATCGAGACCCAGGTGGTCAGACATGGCTGTAATGACCGCATAGGCACCGTTGATCTCTTCCCCAGAAAGTATGCCCTTGTCATATTTGGGGTCCAGCATGTATGCTGTTGCATGCACTGGCTGCATGAAGCCAGTGCATGCTCCCTCTGCTGTTCCAATGACTTGACCACAGCCATTTCCTCTTCTTTCAGTAGTAGGGAAGTGGGCAGAATTGTCTGGATTTCTTCTTTGAGTTCTGCAAAAAGGCACTGGACATCTGACAAGATGGCACCATCCCCCTCTATCTTCGCTATTGCTGCTGCAATAGGTTTGAGGATTTTCCTGCTGCTAGATACTCTTTCCCAGAACACATCATCCAAGATGACCTTCTTGATGTCACTGTCGATGCCTACAGACTGGGATATGGCCATCTCTTGCAGAGACTCCTTTCCCTCCAGAAGGCTGTCAAACATGATAACAACACCACCCCATCGCGTTATGCTGGGAAGCTTCAGTGTAGTACTCTTGTTCTTTTCCTTTTGCTTTGACAGAAATGTAGCGGAAGTTACTTGTTTGCCTTTAACATATTTCAGAACTTGCTTCACTCTCTTATTCAGAGTGTCCATTGTTTTTAGTGCCATTATGTCTTTTAGGAGAAGATTTAGTGTATGGGCTGCACAGCCAATAGTAGTTATATGTGGGTAGGTCTCCTCCACATGTGCCCAGGCAACCTTCATGTTGGCTGCGTTGTCAGTGACCAGTGCAAAAACTTTATCTGGTCCAAGGTCATTGATGATCACTTTTAGCTCATCTGCAATGTATTGGCCTGTGTGTCCGTTTTCCTTTGTGTCTACACTCTTGTAGAACACAGGCTGAGGAGTGGTGATTATGTAGTTAATAATTCCTTGTCCCCTGATATTGGACCATCCATCAGTGATGACTGAAATACAGTCAGCTTGGTCAATGGTCTGTTTCACCTTTGCTTGAACTCGACTGAACTCTTCATCCAGTAGATGAGTAGACAATGCATGTCTGGTTGGGGGAATGTATGCTGGTCGGAGAACATTCAAAAATCTCTTCCAGTACACATTGGATGTCAGCATCAGGGGTGAGCCAGTTGCATAGATTGCACGAGCGAAACACTCATCTGCGTTTTTCTGGCTAGTGTCATCCATAAAATCAAAGAATCCTCCGATGCCAGAGGGACCAGGAGCTGATGAGTGGGTATCTGACTCTGATACAGCTGAAACAGATTCATTTTCCCCTTGAGTGGAACTCCTGGCTGCTGCATGTGTTGGGCCTTGAGGAATTTTTTTGCACTTTGCAATGTGCTGCTGCATTTTTGTGGCATTCTTCACGTACGTCTTATCACAATATTTACACATATATACAGGTTTCCCTTGCACATTAGCTGGTGTAAAATGTCTCCACACATCAGATAGCGCATGTGGCATTTTTCTGTAAAATAAAACAAGAGCTTGTAAAAATGCTAATGCAATGCAAGAGATCGTAATAATACAATTGCAATATGATAATAAACAGATATAAATAGTAAGGCTAGCTAAACAACTGGAATGATCTTCAAAACAAAACAGCCAAATGAGGAAGCTAGCATCTTCTTTATGTTATACTAGCTATGGCTTATTTAGCATCTAACAGATGCTAGCATTTTATTTAGCATCTTATCAGATTGCTATCTATAGGATTAATACATTTTATGTGATATTCACAATTTAAACATTTAATGAATATATTTTCCCATAATATCATCAAAACTTACCTCACTTGTTAAGTCCACAGGCTCAAATGTGTGCCTTCAATACTCTTTGTCCTTCAGGCTCAAAAGTGTGGTCCATGTGTACATGTGATGGAGGCATGCACAGTGCCAGTAGGTGGTCTCAATAGCCATGCAGCAAGCATGTGCTCTGTACATGTGATTAAGGAATGGCATGGATATTCAAGTGTATTTGAATTGCATTTGTTTGTTTTTGTCAATATTATGCTAAAATATACTTTGCTCAACTATATTTAAGTTCCCTAAGAAGAGCCAACCTTCAATTTTGAAAATTCCCAGTTTATTCCCATAAATTCCCGTTAATTCCCGTTTATTCCCATGGAAAGTTTCCATCTTTGAAAATTCCGGGAATTTTGCAACCCTAGAGTCAGTCATATCTGACTAATGTCAGTGAATGAGGCCCAGCTGTAAAGTCACAGCAGTCACACTGTATGTGTCTCATTGTCACTGGAGTTTAGGCTCCATGCATCCAGCTGGTGCTGCAGAAAAAGTAGAAATGTTTCTGTTTGGTTCTAATGCTGAGTCTCTTTTACAAAGATAGCACTGCAGCTAATCCTGCTCATGTAGCCAGTTAGTAAAAACTCAAGTCACTGTCAGACACAGCAGACATTTATTGATAATCTCACTGTATGTGGTCTTTTAGCGCCTCCTAGTTGTGAACATGTGGAGTGGTGTTAGTCTGGGTGACGAGTGTAACTGTTGAGTGAGAAAGACTGTGGTCGTGTCCAAATTCATGGGCTGCTTCCTCCTGAGCACCCGGCCTTCGCGGTCTACGTGGGCCGGGTCCTCAGAAGGTCGGGTAGGCCGGAAGTAAACGGCCGTGAAATTGGACGGTCTAGCCTTCTGATTAGCGTCACTGCTGTCTCGGTGGAGTTTAATAAACTCGGCCGTCTGCTCCTTGCTATCTAAAATATAACAGGACACTGGTGTAAATTGTTGACCATCTCACACGTCTGTTTAATCAGTTTTCTGTTTGACGTTTATTCAGTTGTGTAAAAACCAAGGACGAACCCACCCGGGGGATTCATAGTTTTATTTTATCTAATCTGATAACTTTAATCTCAGCCAACCCGATTTACTCACGAACAATTAAAACACTGAAAAAGCCAAACAATGACATTTTTAGGTTGTCTAAGTGACTTATATATTACTTTTAACCTGATTAGCGAAAGTCTGCGGTGATCTGAAAATGATGTGCCGGGAGTTGTGCCGTTCTCGGCCGCATCAGTGACCCTCGAGCTCCCGGCTAGCTGTCGAGCTGGTGGGTAGCAGACGTCTCCGAAAACGTCGAAGCACTTTTGCAAATATGCGATATCTTGATAAACCGAGCAGATATTTGATGTTTACACAACTACTTTCTCGCCTGAAAATATGTTAAAAGTTTTGTGACCCAGAAAGATTAATAAGAGTAAATTTAAATCTTAGTAGCGGTCGCCATTACCAGAAACTGGAGTTTGGCTGGGCCGCAATATGAATTCTGGGATATGGTGGGCCACGAAGGACACACCCGACCCATCCTTCAAATTCGGGGAAAAGGAGGACGCATTTGTCGGCTGCATTCGGAGGAGTCCACGAATTTGGACAGCCTTCGGCGCGTCGCTGTGACGTTATCGGTCTACAAATGCGGCTCAGGAGGAAGCAGCCCATGAATTTGGACACACCGAGCATGCGTGCTGGTAGCACCTTAGCCACAGCTTGAGTGTGGAGGAGAAGCTGAAAAAGAAGGTTTTCTAGTTTGTAAGGAGGAAAAAAACTGAGAGGAATAAGTTAAAGAGAGGCTGGAGAGTAACACAGAGCAGCAATGAATGCTGCTCACACAATTTAGACAGTTTAGCATTAAATGTTCGAGTGAGTTAGCTCCCAGCTAACTAGCAAACCAGCTAACTAGCAAACCAGCTAACTGCACCCACAAGCTGCGACTGCGTCTTTCTAACAAGAGCGTCAGACACTCAGACTGGTTTTCTTTGTGGATGATGATTTATTCTCACTGATCCTTCATGATGATGCTGCCATCCACCCACTGCTCCTAGCAGTGTTGCCAACTCCTCAGTAAGGAAAATTGCTATTGGCTGTCCTAAAAGTTGCTGGAAGTCGCTGAATGACGTCATCGCCTAATTTGGATAAATGGTCATGCTAATGTAATTGTAACGTACGTTGTAGGAGAGAAAAATAACATCGTGGAAGCGACATAACGTGAGTAAAAAACGTCCTGGAATGCATTTAAATAAATAAATCATAGTTCTGTCTGTAACTATTACAACACTCTCACCACATTTGTTAACAATTCTCTCAACAAATGTGTTTCTCCTCGTTCTTTGTTATCCAGCTGAGACTTTGGGTATAAATGTGTCATAAACAGGAGAAAGCAGTGCAGGTTCAATGTAATCAAACCTCAGACTGAGTTCAAAATCATCACCTGTCCCTGATACCACGTCAGCACCAGAACCATGATGTGTTTACTCACATTTAAAAAGGTGGAGGTCAGTGTGAATGGACTGTTGTCATTGGTCTGAATGTGCCTCTATAAACATGTGCTCTTCATTATTGATGTTTTCCTAATGAACAGAAAATGAGACTTAATAAAATCCTCTGACTGTTGTTGGAGCAGGTTGGGTCCTGGGTTTGAGTCCCCCGCTGAACCACAGGGGCTTCTAGCTTTGTTTCACAGTGTATAGAACAACAAATAAAACCAAATCTCAAAAAAACGCATCAAACTTTGAGGGTTGAACCAAGGATGAGGAAGCAGACTCGGCCCCAAACAGCTGGATATATGGATGTTACCACAGCAACCACAGCAGTGTGCTCTCAGTATATTTAGTTGTATAAAGGTGTTTGTGGTGTGTTGCAGCTGAAGCAGCCTCATGTATGTTGACACAGGGAGAAAATAGTGTGAGGACACTGTTCACAGCAGTCACAGCTCGCTGCCTTCAACAGTCTCTTCCTTCCTTGTTTGGATGTCACTGATATCATCTTCTGCTCTCACACTGACCACCTGTTGGAGCTAACATGCTAACATGGAAGCAGCAGGTATGCCACCTGTGGCAGCTGAGGTCACGTGATCTGAGTGTTTGAACCACACGTTGGAGCAGCGTTTCCAAACATCTGCACTTCAGAAGCTCCAAAGTGTGGAAACGTCACTGTGGAGCATCCCAAGAGATTTTCTTGCCTCTGCAAAGCTAAGCTTGCAAACAGCACCATAGTTTGTCAATCCCAACCAATCAGAGCGCTCCTTATGTCACGTCACATGACGCGTGTGTTTACCTCTTTGATTAGCACCCAAAGAACTAAAGAAAGGCTAAAAGGACGTTCAGCCAATCAAATCCCTCCTAGGAACAGGAAGTCTAGAGAGGAAATGGAGCAGAGAAGGAGAATCACCAGTTTAAATGTCTGAGTTTTAAACTGGTGACCCTGTAAAGAGGCTTTTATTGACTCTGTTTTCTTTACAGCTTTTTTCACCATTTAAACTGTTTAATATCAGATTTAGAAATAACTTTTGGACAGTTGTTGTACATTTCCACTAAAATGTGACACAAATAATGACTTTCTGACTTTACTTTGGACTAATCTAACGACTCAGCCTAGCTATGTTGGACTTGGTGTGGAAGCAGCTCCCAGTTTGAGTTCAGGAGACAGACACCCTCTACTTTGAAGATCAGCTTCAAACTTTCCTTTTTGATAAAGCTTATAGTTCGAGCTGGATCAGGTGACCCTGAACCATCCCTTAGTTATGCTGCTATAGGCTCAGGCTGTTGATGATGCTCTGCTTTCTTCTCCACTCCCCTCTTTTCACTCCTGATGCTTTTATATGTCACGACTGCATGTCCTTAACTTTTGTGTCTCTCTGAGCTCATCTCTTCTCTTTCCCCTCACCCCAGTCATGGTAGATTTTTTTGAAGCTGAGCTTTGTTCTCTTCAGTTGGGTGTCTTCCCTGCTGCCTTTAAAACGGCGGTGGTGAGGCCCCTTCTGAAGAAGAGCAATTTGGATTGTAATGATTTTAATAACTACAGACCTGTATCCAACTCACCATTTTTAAGTAAAATCTTAGAAAAACTTGTTTTTACTCAGATTACTGATTTTCTCAATGATAGACAGATCCTGGAGATATTCCAGTCTGGATTTAGGGTGAACCACAGCACAGAGACGGCTCTCCTAAAGGTTTTAAATGATCTTAGATGTAACTGGGACGCCCAAAAGCTCTCAGTCCTGGTGCTACTGGATCTAAGCGCAGCCTTTGATACAGTAGACCACGCTATTCTTTTAAACAGACTGAAACACATGGTGGGCCTCTCTGGTGCTGTACACAACTGGTTCACTTCCTGTCTCTCTGACAGATCTTTTATGGTGAGTATGGATACATGCTCCTCTAAGATCCATAAAATGACATGTGGTGTGCCTCAAGGGTCGGTTCTAGGCCCTGTACTTTTTAATTTGTATATGTTGCCTCTCGGCGGTGTCATCAGGAGGCATGGAGTGAACGTCCACAGTTACGCTGATGACACGCAGCTGTACATCTCCGTGTCTCCTGATGACACCAGACCAATGGATGCCCCTTTTAACTGTGTCTTGGATATAAGATCTTGGATGGCAGAAAACTTTTTACAGCTTAACCAGGACAAAACTGAAGTTTTAATTGTTGGTCCTGAGGCTCAGAGAGAGAAACTCTTGTCTAAATTACAGGCATTTTCACTATGTCCTTCGCTACAAGTGAAAAACCTGGGTGTTATTTTTGACTCTGAGCTTGGTTTTATCCCACATGTTAAACATGTAACCAAAATTGGATTTTATCATCTAAAAAATATAGCCAGAGTCGCCCTATTCTCTCTCGGGCCAACACGGAGATGCTGATGCATGCTTTTATTACCAGTCGCATTGATTACTGTAATGCCCTGCTCTCTGGTCTTCCTAAGAAGAATATTTCAACTTTACAACTCTTGCAAAACTCGGCAGCTCGTGTGCTGACGAAGACCAGAGGGCGGGCCCACATTACACCGGTTTTAGAATCGCTGCACTGGCTCCCCGTGTGTTTCAGGATCGATTTTAAAGTTCTTTTATTGGTTTTTAAATGTCTTAATGGTCTTGGGCCTTCTTATCTCTCAGATCTGCTTTTACCATACGAACCCTCGCGGACCCTGAGGTCCTCTGGTACTGGCCTTTTGATTGTCCCTAAAGTCAGGACACATACTCACGGAGAGGCAGCTTTTCAGTGGTATGGTCCTCGTCTGTGGAACAGCCTGCCGGAGGAGCTCAGGGCCGCAGAGAACGTACATGTTTTTAAGAACAGGCTCAAGACCCACCTTTTTAATTTAGCTTTTACTTAGCGTTTATTTATTTTATGCTTATTTATTCTATCCTGTTATTCTATTTATATTATATGCTGTGTGCCCAGCCTGGAGGCTGCAGTCTGTAACCGGCTCCCTGTGATAGTGTTTCCTCACCTGGCTCATGTGTGCCCAGCCCAATTTTACTCTTTATGTGTGTGTGTGTGTGTGTGTGTGTGTGTGTGTGTGTGTGTGTGGGGGGGGATATGTATCCATGATCGTTTATGTTAATGAGAGTGTGGGGAGTGAGTTGGAGGGCGGGGGGGCGCTTTTAACCATGTAAAGCACTAGATTCTCCTCCAGGAGCCTGTTTTCACTGGGAGGATCGTTGTGTCAAAGGGAGTTCTTCCTTCCCACCATCACCAAGTGCTGCACACAGTGGATTGTCTGGTTTTTGGGGCTTTCTCTCTAATATTGGAGGCCTTACACTGTTAAACAGCTTCAGACGACTGTTGTTGTCTGTTGGGAATTGTCACTTTTAAATAAAGTTACATTGAATGGATGTAAATGGATAGATGTTATTGTGACAAACAGAAAATGATCTTTAAAAGATAGATTGTTGTTTTGTGTGTCTGCAGTCTGTCAGGCTGTCTGATCACAGAGAAAGGCTGTACTTCTCTGGCCTCAGCTCTGAGCTCCAACCCCTCCCATCTGAGAAAGCTGGATCTGAGCTACAATCATCCAGGTGACTCTGGAATGAAGCTGTTGTCGTCTGGACTGAAGGATCCAGGCTGGAGACTGGACACTCTCAGGTATGGAGAGAATGTCTGATAGAGGAGGACAAGCTGGAAACATTTCCTGTGTCCTTCACTCACTTCCTGTTTGTTTCCTGCAGATGAGACATGAACAATCACACATGCAGGAATATTTTCAGGGACAGACACACTAGTCTAGCTGGATAGTACGTGGATATTTATGTAGGGGGTCTCCAAGGAGTCTGTTTGCAGGAACATTAATGATAACTGATAAGTCATGTTGAGAGTTTCCTTAAAAGTAGACCTACAGTTAGGTCCATAAATATTTGGACAGAGACAACATTTTGTAACTTAAGTTTTTAAAAATCTCAGTGACGAACCAATTTCAGTGACCAAAAACGCCGTTTACGTGTGGACGAAAGGTGCAAACGCATAGAAAAATCTGCGTTTTCAAAAATACCCGGGTACGTGTGGACGTAGCCTAAGGATCAAACCTCTATCATTATGCAATCGATTATAGAACTCTAAGCATATATGAGTAAATATTTCTAAGCATAAATGACAATCAACAATATAAACCTTACAGCTGGTTTTAATAACAGAATTTATTTGTTTCTCAAATGAGAAAGAGCTATCGAGAAACACTCCTAAATCTTTAGTTGTTAACTTTTCCAGTGGGCCAAGGTCAACATTATCTGCTAATGCTAAATAGGCTGTCGTTATTAACTAACGCTAATTTGATGCGAATTAGCATTATGCACTAATGTTAACACTTACTTTTTAACAATGTGAACGGCTAATGCTAACATTACAACAATCTGAGCTGCTAATGCTAAGTAGGCTGCCATTAGCACCTACGTCTAATTCAAGGCAGATACGCATTAGAACCTAATGCTCATATCGTTTTCCTTTACTTTATAACAACGTGAGCAGCTACTGCTAAATAGACTGCTGTTATTAGCTATCCACCAAAAATATCCACCAGGGTGGATATTTTCGAAAACTCAGTTTTTGCATTTACGTGTGGACGAGAAAAACGGAGAAAACGCAGAAAACGCAGCGTCAAAGGTGTGCGCCTTTTTTGACGTCACACTGTGCGCCACGTTATTGTTTGGGTGAAATGAATTTCTACAATACTGTTACTGTTAATTCTACTCTCTGCAGTGTTTAAATGCTTACATATACACACAGTTACTGTCCCTCCACACATACGACTCGGTTCTGCTTCTATGCCCCAGCTTTGTTTACTTTTTCCCACCGAGGCTTCTAGACTTCTGATTGGCCAACATTTCTACAGGTTAGGAATATAGCGCCACCTGCTGCTTTGGCATGTTCCTGGCAGCGTTTTCCTTCATTTCTGCCTTTATGTGTGGACGGGATTATTTTTTAAAACGAAAACGGAAACTCTCCGTTTTTAAAAATACCCGTGTACGTGTGGACGTAGCCTCAGTAGTCTGTAAAGACTCTGTGTGCCTTCCAGAGTGCTCTGGCATGCACACACACCTTAAGGTCATGAGAGAGGTCGTACCTTCTCTTACTGATTTATGGTTTAGGAGAACACCTGCTCTGTGTCTGGTTAAGTATAAGAGCCCTTTGTTAGGGGGACCGCTGGACTCTTAGCACCAGCTTTGGGGAGTCTTCACAGGGTCACATCTGGAACACACACAGACACACACGCTATGCACAGACTGGTACTCTTTGTTCATACCTGTGTAAGACGTCACATGTTAATGAACTTGTGCATATTCATGTGACCTCAATAAAGAGCAGTGTTACGAGGGAGCAGACGAGAGCGACTGAGGTCAAGTGAAGGAACGGCGCTGTCACAGTTCTCTCCCTCATCAATTGTCTGGTTCCAGCGGTGGGTCTGTGCTAGACGACCCATCACCAGCTTTTTCCACTGGTTACCAGTACGTGGTAGAATCCACTTCCAGATCTGGTTGTCTTTAAATCTGTGAATGGATTGGCTCCATCTTATCTCTCTTTAACAAAAGAATCCAAGTGGAGCCCTCAGGTCTGCAGATAAGCAGCTTCTGACCAGAACTAGACGTAAAAACAGAGGTGAGCTTTATCGATGGCTGCAGCCAAACTCTGGAACAGTCGCCCTTCACATCAGGTCGTCACCAACACTGGACATTTTTAAAAGCCGGTTGGAAACACATTTGTACTCTGTAGCTTTCAATCCTGACCAGTCTTTATAGTCATTACTGTGTATGTTTCCTATTTTCTCTCTACTCTGTGCAGCACTTTGGCTCAAGCTGTTTTTAAATGTGCTGATAAATAAATGTAGATTTCTTTGAATAAAACAGTGGAGCCGAGCTTTGAGCTCAGTGTGTAACAGTGTGTGTGTGAGAGCCATGTAATGTCCATGTGTGCATGCTGACTGTGCTGCTCTGACCCCCCTCCTCCTTTCAGGGTGGAGCCTGCTGGAGTCCGATGGTTGAGACCAGGTCTGAGGAAGTGTAAGTGTGTTTTTAATGGGATTCATGAAAACAAAGCAGCACACATTCAACCATCTTCATCATGTCAGGAGTCATCATCAAAGTGTCAATCAATGAACAGATGATGGATCAATAACTGCAGCTGGATTGTGTTTGTTCTCTCCATCAGATTCCTGTCAACTCACAATCGACACAAACACAGTGAACACAGAGCTCCAACTGTCTGACAACAACAGGAAGGTGACACATGTGGAGGAGGTTCAGTCATATCCTGATCATCCAGACAGATTTGATGTTCATCCTCAGCTGCTGTGTAGAAATGGTCTGACTGGTCGCTGTTACTGGGAGGTTGAGTGGAGAGGAGAGGTTAATATATCAGTGAGTTACAGAAGCATCAGAAGGAAAGGAGACAGTGATGACTGTCTGTTTGGATGCAATGATCAGTCCTGGAGTCTGGACTGCTCTGATGATGGTCCTGATTCTGTCTGGCACAATAGAATAAAAACATTCATCTCCTCCTCCTCCTCCTCCTCCTCCTCCTCCTCTGTCTCTAACAGAGCAGCAGTGTATGTGGACTGTCCTGCTGGCACTCTGTCCTTCTACAGAGTCTCCTCTGACACTCTGATCCACCTCCACACCTTCAACACCACATTCACTCAAACTCTTTATCCTGGGTTTTATGTCTCTCATGGTGACTCAGTGTCCCTGTGCTGAGTGGAGTGTAAAGAGTGTCTCCTGTTACAGAAACACTCTGACTGTTGAACAGATAGTTCAGTCTGTACATGTCTGTCTCTTTCACTCACAAACACGTTTTCAGATTCATGGATTCAATCAGTTGATGTTTGAAACTCTTCTAAATGATTCCTTGTAAACTTCTTCCTCTTCAGTCACAAACAAACAGGAAGTGATGTCACATGTGTTCCTGTCCACACAGCAGAATGAGTCTATTGCTGACAGTGATGTACAAACAGAGTGAGCATTTCTGAGGCCCAAAATAAACTGAGTAGTTCACTGAATGAACAATGGACTGTGAGCTCAGTTCCTTCATCATTAGTATGGATTATATATGTATATGTATTATATTAGTATCATATATATCAGGTGCTGCTGCTTTCAGTCATTGTGCAAATGTGCTGTTTGTAAGCTTGTAAAGCTGCAGTCAGCTGAGACTGAAGAAGTCACCTGATCAGTGAGCAAACGTTTCTGAAAACGTCCAGATGAACAGAATCAACCTTTTGGGATCAGCCAGCAATGCAGCATCATTGTTGTTCAGCTTCAGAGGTTTGCAGGAATGAACTGATGACCAGAAACAGCTGCAAAGTCCAAGAAAATACCAGCTGGAGTTCAGCTGCATTTGAAGAAGTCAAAGAAAAGTAAGGATGGCAAAGGGCGACGTTTTCTTCCAAAGAGCTGCAAACATGGTCGACGCCTCATTAGAAGAATCATCTGGACATTTGTGAGGAACTCTAACCAAGAAAGCAACGTCACACAGATCCAACAGACAGTTTCCATGACTGCAAGTGTTGAGTGGAAAAATGCTACATTGCATTATTGCATCCTCTCACCACAGGAGGCGCTGTTGGCACCACTGATTGCTGATCAGCTGTTCTCTGATGATCTGATTGATACTGTGAATAACGGGACTCACTGAACTCTGTGACACAGTGAAGATTACAGAGTTTAACTTCAACATCTGACTGACGTCACACAGACAGAAGGATGAACCAGTGAGGCACAGAACACAGTTACTGGAGATACTGGATCAGCTCCATGTGAACCTCTGATGGAGAAGCTGCTGAGCCAGAGAAACATCAGGACATGACAGCAGCTGCACTTATCTAACAACATGTAGCAGAGCTGATCTATGTTAGAGGATCTATCACAGCAGCTGAAGCCAAAGTCCAACACTGGATACCAGCTGAGCCTGTGCTGAGTGTAGTGTTACAGGAAAAGGGCAGAAACACTGGTAGCTCCCAGTGATGCTGACTGGGGCACAGAGCTGAATGATGCAGCATCAGGACACTGTTTCAGTCTGACTGACAGAGAAACCTGTAGCTGTATCTACATGTGAGGCAGAGGCCACACAAGCAGCTTTCTATGTTTCACAGTGACTGAGATCTTCAGTGGGGGTGGACATGCTCCTGTACAGACCTCTGAGGAGAACCAAGGTGCAGTCAAAGAGTCCAGTCTGTCCTCACAGATGTGAACATGTGCTTTCATCAGGTCTGCTGTCAGCTAGCAGGCTCACATCAGAATCACTGTTCCTGAAAAACACAGTCTGTGTGACATCATCAGTCAGCTGATGGTCCCAGATCTGAATGGTTTCTGTCTCTACTGAGGAAGTCAGAGAATATCACTGAGGTGTGGATCAGGTCTGAGTGAGCTGTGGAGGGACAGCTTTAAACAGTCCACAGGTCTCACGTCCTGCTCAGTCTGCTAGCAGATACCTCGTATTGTTCCAGATGTGCTGACATCAGCAGCAGCACAGCTGTGTGATACCATGAATCTCAGTTATTGATCCAACACACAGTAAATACAAAGATCAGGATTTCTGAGAGTAATCATTATGAGTCTGAACACATGATCACTGAATGTTAGTCTCCACAATAATAAGCTAACACAAGCAAACACAGCTTTCAGCTCTTATTTTGAAACTGGCTTATTTAGAGAGCTGTGATGTGAGCGTGCCTGGCTCTGAGGCACTTGGGTCAGCCTCTGTTGTTTAGAAGTGTTACAGACTGTGAATGACACAGACCTGTCAGTTTCCATGTTTGTCTGTAACACAGCTCAGGGCTCCATGCTGAACGCATCCATCCAGTGTTATTGATCCAGGACTGATACCAGCATTGGGATCAATACAACACACAATCACATGTGTCCACGTGATGCAGTTTGAAGAGCAATCAGATGTCTCTGTATGAGGAGGCGGGGTCACAGGAGGTTCACAGAAACTCTGCAGCAGCATCATCAGCTCACATGGAAACTTTGATGATTCACTTCTGTGGTGTTTTTACAGAAACACGTCACAAAATTAGCTCCACCTGTTTTGTGAGCTTTGAGTTTCTTGTCTTCATCCTGGATTCTTGTGTTGCTGTTTTTACACACAGATATTTCCTGGTTGGTTACTCAAAGCTTTCCAACACAGGCCTCTGTGCTGCCATCTGGTGGACAAACATGTGAAGTGCAGCGTGAAGCTACAAATGAAACTGCTTCAGCTACGTGTATATACAACATACTATAACCTATATAACTATATGTATAGTGTATTATGTAGGTTTTAGAGCTGGGGGTAGAACTGCTGATGGCCTGGTTGTTATTTATGTTCCCCATGGTTCACCAGCTCTCACACAACATCAGCACCAATGATCCACGTCCTTATAAACCTCTGAATCAGGTCCTGAAGCAGTGACGTCCTGAGTGAAGACCTCACTGATCACATGACTCTGGTCACCTGACTCAGTGTTTCTGAAGCAGTGTGCTGGGTTTTTAAAAATACGTGGCTGCTGCCTGATGTTGGGCCCACAGAGGAAGACGACTCACTCGCTCTTCTTCACTTCCTCCTTAAACATGTGGAAGGAGAGCAAAGTGCTGCCAGACTCTTATTTCTGACAGGAACAGAAGAAACCACAGCAAACTGTTGCAGTTCTTCATCTTCATCACAATCTGTTTATTTCTGATGGTGTCTTCAGTCTGAGGTTTGAAGTTTCCATGTCTGTGTGATGTGTGGTGTGAAGGCTGCTGGTTAAACTGGGACTCACTGTTTAAAGCACTGAGTGCTCATAGAGAGATGCTCCATGAGTCCCAGTACAGACTACAAACATGGTGGAAACTTAGCTTTGATATCCACACACTCTGCACGTCTGTGAGTAACTGTGATGAAGATGTGCAGAGATCTGTGTCCAAACAGGAGAAAGACTGTAAAGACTCTGTGCTTCTAACAGCCTCTGTTAACATATGTGAGGCTGTTTGTTGTTGTTGCCATGGAGCTTTGCACTGTTTGGGTCAGCAGGTCATGTGATCAGGTTTGTTCTGCTGGACGATGGTTCAGTGTCAGGTTTGTTTGCATTCATCAATAAATATCTAAATCAATCAAAGACTCCATGTTTGTTCTTTCATCATGTGACCTCTGCTCATCCATCTCTGTGTGTATCAGGATACATTTAGTTCATAACACACAGAAAAATCAGAGTTATTACCTGTAATAAATGTGAAAGATTCCTGCAGTGATAACCAGGCAGGACTGAAACACATCCAAGCTGTCACCACGGTAACAGCACCGCCCATCCACAGGTGAGGGGAGGAGCAAAAAGAGGGACTTTCACCATACATACATACATACATACACCACAGTTGACAGGTAACCCTATTGGAGTCGCCAATAGTGACTAGAGATGGCACGATACCACTTTTTATGTCCGATACCGATATCATAAATTTGGATATCTGCCGATACTGATATGAATCCGATATAGTGTTTTTAATCAATAAAACTGTTTTTTAATATCTTGCTGCATTTTGTATAAGTTCATACTCAAGTTTAAATAACCAACAACACTAAAGCTATTCTGTTAGACCTGTATGCAAAAAATATTTCATAGTTCAGCAACACTGATCAATCTAATAAACTTAAACCTGCTCCATCCTCCCTATTCTGGCATTTTAAAGAGTACTTAGCTTAAGCAACCTCACTAACAGGGTGCCAACTCCCAGTAACAAAAAAAAATGTATTGATGCAATGTTGAACATTATTACACAGGAGAAACCAACTACAGTAAAATAATGACACCGTGACGTCTCTGCCTTTGTAAACAGAGGGACAGTAACTGCGTGTAAACCTGCAGACAGTCAGATTAACAGTATTTCGTCTCTATCTGCCATTCTGCCATTCATCTCATGTAAACAATAACGTGGCCACAGCGTGACGTGAAAAAAGGCGCATACCTTTGACGTTGCGTGACAAACTCTGTATTCCTCGTCCACACGTAAACACAAAGGGTTTTAAAAAATCCCAGTTTTCTGTGAAAACGCCGTTTACGTGGACGAAACAGCTGCGTGTTCAGAAACACCCGTGTAGGTGCGGACGCAGCGTAAAAGAGTTAGTAGTTTATTTTCTTACTGCCTGTAATTTATTGCAGATTACTTGTATTTGCAAACATTTTTCTTGTAAAACAAAGGGGGCGCAGCAGAAAAAGTTTGGGAACCAGTGCTGTAACTATGAGACAGATGGCTGACACACGAACCTGTGGGAAGTAACATGTTTGTAGAAATGTGAAAATGTTCATGCCATAATCCCTCCCATGTTTCCGTGTGGCACTGTGGAGTAATGCACAATTCTTCCAAACACGGACAAAATATGTAGAGGGAGATTTGTTACAAGGTGTGTTGTAATCCCAGAACAGTGAAGATTACATAACAGAAGAGCTTCACAGCTCGTCAGGCAGCAAGTGGACACTGAAGAGTGTGTGCCTGTGATGGCTGCACTTACAGCCACACAGTGGTAATATCACCATGTTAGTGTAGAGGCTTATAAGTAACATTGCATTCACATTTCTTTCTTTAAATATAGAAATATAGGAATTTATTTACAGAACAATAAATAACTGGTTTTGGTTTAGTTAATTCATATATCCACATAACGCTGCATTCTAAAATAAGTGCGCACATTTTAGTTTACACTGTTATGTATGATTAATCTTTTGTTTTCTGAGTTACCTTAGTTGCAGCTGTTCCAGTCCCTTGATTAAGGAGCCAAGAGGTGGAAAAGGGGCGGAGCGAGCTTTAAAGGAAGGCTACAAATTGGTTCACGCCATAACTCGGGACCATGGGGGGGGAATTGGAGTTCATTATGTTTGGTTTAGTTAGGTTTTGTGTGTTTTACCCCTTTTCCTGTTTTTGTGGGCTGATCAGCCACTATTTAAGTTTCCCCTTTGTCTCATTAAGTGAGGTCAGTTTGTTTGAGTTATCAGTTGTGTTGTTAACTTTGAGTAGAGTTTTGTTAGTTTGACCTCTTTTATGGGCCCAAGATTTTGATTCTTTTTGCATGAGTTAACCAATTATGTTTTTTGGGTTAAATAAAAAATCATTTTTTGGACTTTAACCTGTGCCTAAGTTTCCTTCACTGCTCGGTCCATCACAAGTGGTGTCAGGAGTGGGATCAGCAGTTGAAGGCACAGGATTTTTTTTTTCTCTTTTTTTCCCCTCTTCACTCATCAAGCCATGCACAGAATGGGAAGGAGTGGCAGAGGAGCAAAAGGAGATTGTCAAAACCAGCCAGTTGGAGTGGTAGAGCAAGTAGAAGGAGGAGAGGAAAATGGAGCCTCTGGAGGGGTGGATAGTACTGAGAGCCAAGGTAAGGAGCTGACAATGTCAGAACTGATTTCCATGCTTCGTTCTCATATGGGTCAGCAGGAGGCCCAGGAAGCAAGAAGAAGGGAGGAGTTTACCCGCCAGGAACAGCGCTTTAGAGCACTGCAACATCAGCTTCAGCTGTTGCAGGTAGAAGTGCAAGCTCGTACCTCCCCGGTCCCTGAGCCTCAAATGGAGGTCTCTGAGCCTCAAATGGAGGAACCTGAACAACCAGAGGTAGAGTCCTTTGAAGAGGAGGATCCTCCCTGTGCTGGCTCCAGTAATGAGCAAATACATCCTCAGTCAGGTCAGTCTCGCTTTTATGAACCCAGGCTGGAAAAATTGACAGAGGAGGATGATATTGAACATTTTTTAACAACATTTGAACGCATGGCTGTAGTTTGCCGGTGGCAAAAAATGGACTGGGTTTTTCATCTGATTCCTTTACTCACTGGCAAAGCAAGAGGTGCGTATGTTCATATGGATATGGATGACTCTCTAGACTATGACAAAGTTAAAGCAGCTATCCTTCAAAAATATGACATTAATCCTGAGACATATAGACTGAGATTCCGTTCACTGGAGGTAAAACCTGATGAGAATCCAAAAGAACTATATGCAAGATTGAAAGAGTTATATGAGAAGTGGGTGAAGCCAAAAGGAAAAACGGTGCATGAGGTTAGTGAAATATTAATTTTAGAACAATACTTGAGAATGCTGTCTCCTGAGTTACAGATATGGATTAAAGAACGCAATCCAAACTCTGCAGCGGCGGCTGCAGAGCTAGCTGATGTGTTTGTAGCAGCACGGAGAAAAGGACAGCCATGGAGCCACACAGCATGGAAAATGAGAGATGGTTCAAAATCTGTCCCTCACTACCAGAAAGCAGGGGTGAGTAAGCCTCCAAAGAGCCAGTCTGTCAATATGCCGTCAAGACCTCCACCCAAGACTGTGATTTGTTATTTGTGTGGGATGGAGGGCCACACAAAACCTATGTGCCCAAAGAATTCTACAAAAATAACTCGGATGTGTTTTGTGCCCCGACAAAGTGTGGAGCCTAAAGTGGAGTTTGAGAATGGTTTCAAATTGACCTTAGTTGAGGTTGATGGGAAACCATTAAAGGCCCTTGTTGACTCAGGAAGTACTCAGACTCTTGTGCACTGAGACTTTGTACCCACAAATAAAGTTAATGTGGAGACAATCCCTGTTCGCTGCATTCATGGAGATGAGAGATCATATCCAACAGCAGATCTGTACATCAAGGTACAAGGACAAACGTATATTCTAAATATTGGTGTTGCAGAGAATCTGCCATTTCCAGTAGTGCTGGGTCGAGATCTGCCTGTGTTGTTTGACTTGCTGAATCCTAGTCATACATGCAATGTTGCAGTAACAAGAGCTCAAGCTAAGAAGAAAGAGGAGTCCCTACACCCACTCTGTGCCTTGCCCTTCTATGATGCAGACATAGAGACTGCACCCGGGAAGTCTCGTAAGTCACGTGGACAGAGAAGGCAAGAGAAGTTTCTACATACTGCTGTTCGAGAAGCTCCTAGCACAGAGCCGGAGTTACCTTTGGGTTTCAAAATCCCTGTTAATATTATTGAAATGCAACATGACGATCCATCTCTAACATCTCTGTTCCAGAAAGCTGCAGAGAGGAACCAAGGAACTAAGCAAGATTTGAACAGCAGGGGGGAGTTTCTGCTGAAAGATGGCATTCTGTATCGTCAGCAGGGTTCAGCATTGCAGTTGGTGGTTCCTACAGCAGTCCAGAAGGTGGTGCTCTCCTTGGGACACTCCATTCCATGGGCTGGCCACTTGGGAAAGCACAAAACCATGGCCCGCATTAGAAAATATTTTTATTGGCCTGGTGTGCGCTCGGATGTAACACTGTTCTGTAAAAGCTGCCCTCAGTGCCAGAAGTCTTCTCTTAAAATCCCCTCCAGAGCTCCTCTCCAGTCTCTACCAATTATCAGCACTCCATTTGAACGGCTAGGAATGGACATTGTTGGTCCTCTAGAAAGGAGCAAGGCAGGCAACCGTTACATGCTGGTTGTGACAGATTACGCTACAAAGTATCCAGAGGTCTTTCCTTTGAGATCAATAAAAGCCAAAGCAGTCGCCCTCTGTCTCATACAGTTCTTCTCAAGGGTTGGTTTTCCTCGTGAGATTCTTACTGACCGTGGCACTAACTTTATGTCCACTTTGTTGAAGCAGGTGTACCAGCTCCTTGGGATTAAGAGCCTGAGGACAACGCCATACCACCCTCAGACAGATGGCCTAACAGAGCGCTTCAATCAGACTCTGAAACAAATGTTACGCAAATTTGTCAATGAAACTGGTACAGACTGGGATCAGTGGCTGCCCTACCTCCTCTTTGCATATAGAGAAGTACCCCAGGCTTCTACAGGTTTTTCACCTTTCGAACTATTGTATGGCCATGAGGTACGAGGCCCCTTGTCTCTTCTAAGGGAGACTTGGGAGGGTGACCAAGAAAGATCACAGGCTGTCAATGTTGTCGCTTATGTTGTCCAGATGCGGGAACGGTTGGAGAAGATGACGGAGCTGGCCCAAGCCCACAAAGCGGAAGCACAGCAGCACCAGAAGGCCTGGTACGACCAGTCAGCTCGGCAAAGATCCTTCAGTCCTGGTGAGAAGGTGCTGGTGCTTCTTCCAAGTGATGACAGTAAGCTGTTAGCAAAGTGGCAAGGGCCATATGAGGTCCAAAAGAAACTTGGACAAACAACCTATAAGGTCGCTATTCCAGATCAGCCCCGCTCCAGCAGAGTACTGCACATTAACCTGCTTAAGGAATGGGTGGCGAGACCAAAAGCAGATGTCTTTCTGATCCGGGAGGTTTCGGAGGAGGAGGAAGTGGATGATCAGTATCTGCCAAAACCCACTCCTCAGGACCTGGATCTAAACCATCTTCCTGAGGAAAGACAGGCTCAGGTGAGAAACCTGTGTAAATTAGATGTGTTCAGTGAAAATCCTGGTAGAACGGACATTGTGGAACATGACATTGTGTTGAAAGATGGAGCTTCTGTGAGGAGAATGAGTTACAGGATACCTGAGCGTCTACTGATCCCGTTGAAAGAGGAGATCGACCTGATGTTGTCACTAGGAATCATTGAAGCCTCGAAGAGCGAGTGGTGCCACCCGGTGGTCCTGGTGCCAAAGAAGGATGGCAGTATCCGTTTCTGCATAGACTTCAGGTACCTGAATGCAATATCACAATTTGATTCATATCCAACTCCCCGCATTGATGACATGGTTGAGCGTCTTGGGAAGGCCAGATACCTGACAACAATAGACCTCTGCAAGGGTTATTGGCAGGTACCACTGACTAAGCGCTCAAAAGAGCTGACTGCTTTCCGGACCCCGTGGGGCTTGTTCCAGTTTAAAGCCATGCCCTTTGGACTGCATGGTGCCCCGGCAACATTCCAGAGACTGATGGACCAGATACTGTCTGACATGTCTGATTTTGCTGCAGCCTACCTTGATGACATAGTGATTTTCAGTTCTACCTGGGAAGAACACCTGAAACACCTGGAGAAGGTATTGGGGCGTCTTCAGTCTGCAGGGTTGACTGTTAATCCAGCTAAGTGTGCCATTGCCAAGGCTGAAACTGAGTACCTTGGGTTTGTGATTGGAAATGGAGTAATAAAACCTCAAGTCAATAAGGTCACCGCCATAGAATCCTGTCCTTTGCCAGAGACCAGAAAACAGCTGAGATCATTTTTAGGTATGGCAGGATTCTATCATCGGTTTATCCCTCATTTCTCCACCAGGGCAGCTCTTCTGACGGATCTGACTGGTGCCCGAAGTCCCAATAAGATCACCTGGACAGAGGAGGCTAAGATGGCTTTTCAGGACCTACGACAATCTCTGAGTAAGAGCCCAGTGTTGCACAGCCCTGATTTTGAGAGAAATTTCATTCTTCAGACTGATGCCTCGGAGAGAGGATTGGGAGCTGTTCTGTTACAGGGACCGCCTGGAGAGCGTCATCCAGTGGCCTTCATCAGCCGAAAGCTGTTTCCGAGGGAAGTGCGATACTCAACCATCGAGAAGGAGGGACTTGCCATCAAATGGGCCCTGGACTCCTTTAGGTATTATCTTCTTGGACGGGAGTTCATATTGGAAACAGACCACAAGGCTCTTCAATGGATAGAGAGAATGAAGGACACAAATGGAAGGATCACGCGATGGTACCTTGCAATCCAGCCATTCCGGTTCACCATCAACCACATCCCCGGCAAGGATAACTGCACTGCAGACTGTCTCTCTCGCTGTCCCAGGGAGAGATCTGAAGAGGGGAGTGTGTGATGGCTGCACTTACAGCCACACAGTGGTAATATCACCATGTTAGTGTAGAGGCTTATAAGTAATATTGCATTCACATTTCTTTCTTTAAATATAGAAATATAGGAATTTATTTACAGAACAATAAATAACTGGTTTTGGTTTAGTTAATTCATATATCCACATAACGCTGCATTCTAAAATAAGTGCGCACATTTTAGTTTACACTGTTATGTATGATTAATCTTTTGTTTTCTGAGTTACCTTAGTTGCAGCTGTTCCAGTCCCTTGATTAAGGAGCCAAGAGGTGGAAAAGGGGCGGAGCGAGCTTTAAAGGAAGGCTACAAATTGGTTCACGCCATAACTCGGGACCATGGGGGGGGGAATTGGAGTTCATTATGTTTGGTTTAGTTAGGTTTTGTGTGTTTTACCCCTTTTCCTGTTTTTGTGGGCTGATCAGCCACTATTTAAGTTTCCCCTTTGTCTCGTTAAGTTAGGTCAGTTTGTTTGAGTTATCAGTTGTGTTGTCAACTTTGAGTAGAGTTTTGTTAGTTTGACCTCTTTTATGGGCCCAAGATTTTGATTCTTTTTGCATGAGTTAACCAATTATGTTTTTTGGGTTAAATAAAAAATCATTTTTTGGACTTTAACCTGTGCCTAAGTTTCCTTCACTGCTCGGTCCATCACAGTGCCTTATCAGAAGGAAAACTGTTCTCTGCACCTGAGATAAAGGATCGTATAAAAGAAGAGTGAGCGCTCCCTGAGGTCTCCGACTTCTTAGACATTTGAACCTAGACAGGAGACGTGTGAGAATGGCAGGAGAGGACAAAAGGAGAGATGAACGAACTGCTGGAGGATCAGAAGGAAAGCAAAACAGGTTGGAGACAAATCAGTTGCTCTTTAATAAAATGGATGAAGCAGCATGTACACTTGTGAGACATGCATGTGTGAGGTCAGGTAAACCTCTACAACATGCTGAAATGCTGCTTCTAACACAGAATAGACCGACGAGCATTAATCGTGTATCCCCACAGGATGGAGCCCGAGGCTGACGACCAGCGAGTGGAGCGAGGCCCAAAGAAGCGTGGCGTGCTGCCCAAACGACTGCTGATAATGTCGTCTGTGGCTGTTGTGCTCATCGTGCTGCTGACTGTCATCGTTGTACCTGTTGTGCTGCTCACTAAGACGCCAGGTACATTTTTACAATATGTACGATTTATATGTTAAAACAATGATGCAACTTTGTTTATGATCCAGATGATGAAACATACCTGAGTAAATGTATTTATTACTCATCACCAGAGGTACATTTCACAGTACTTTGTACTTATATACTGTATTATATACAACTGCAATAATATCAGAGTCCAGCTGGAGCTGGTTGCAGCACCTGTGGCCTTCAAAGCATTTTCTCTGCATTGGATCTGAGCAGCACGGTGGCACGGTGGTTGCCGCACAGCAAGAAGGTCCTGAGTTCAATTCCACCATCAGGCCGGGGTCTTTCTGTGCAGAGTTTGCATGTTCTCCCCGTGTTTGCGTGGGTTCTCTCCGGGTACTCCGGCTTCCTCCCACCGTCCAAAGACATGCAGCTTGTGGGGATAGGTTAATTGGATAATACAAATTGCCACTAGGTTTGAATGTGCGAGTGAATGTGAGTGTGAATGGTTGTCTGTCCCTGTGTGTTGGCCCTGCGACAGACTGGCGACCTGTCCAGGGTGTACCCCGCCTTTCGCCCTATGACAGCTGGGATAGGCTCCAGCGCCCCCCGCGACCCTGAAAAGGATAAGCGGAAGCAAATGGACGGATGGATGGATGGATCTGAACAACAGTCAAATCTGAGCAGACGTGCCAAAGCTTTGTTTCTTGTTTTCTGTTTGCACCATAGTTCTTCCAAATGTTTCAGTTCAGGATTTTTTAACTGCTGTCATGTACACCATCAGTAAACTGTGACATTACTGCTTTTACCTAACCTAATCATCACCACGTTTCACTGTAAAGACCAGGGCGCTGCTTTAGTTGGATGAGCAGGCGACCACGTGCAGCACGGTTTGAGTCCGACCTGCGGCCCTTTGCTGCGTGTGTCCCCCTCCTTCCTCTTCACCGTGTCTGTCTAATAAGGCCAAACACAGACTGTAGGCTTAGCCGTGGTTCTGAAAGTCGAATGGAAGCTCAAAGTGCACGACTGGCAGTGTTGTGACATACATACCTACTGCATGTAGAGTTCACCTGAGTGTACAGCGACAGTAAGATGTCTTTGCACAGGTGAAACAGCCCACAGTGTTGCAGGGTTTCACAGGGTGCTGCAGCCTCCAGCAGTGTGCCTTCTCCAAACGTAACACTTAAATACTCGCTGTGTCAGCATCACAACTTTATATTGCTGCTGCTAAAATCAGTGATTACAGTGATCAAAGTTCATTTGATATCATACTGCAGCTCATTGCAATGCCATGATGCATGAGTGCTCATCATTTGGCTTCTGGTCTTATGACAGGACCATAGTCATGTGGACAAAAAGTACACGGCTGCTTTGAACTGTGTGACTTTTGAATCAACTGACATGAAATGTGTAACAAAGATAATGTTACACGATGTGTTTTGTGCCGTTAGACCTTGGTCTCTTTGAGTAATATGTGACAGTAGCTTCTTTAAAAAAGACACTAAGAAAAAAGCATTCAGAGTCAGAACCAGACACGGAGAAGCTGCATTCAGCTTTTATGCTCCTTATATCTGGAACAAACTCCCAGAAAGCCTCAGATCAGCTGAAACACTCAGTTTATTTAAATCCAGGTTGAAGACTCACCTGTTCTCAGCTGCATTTGAATAAAGCACCAAATCCACACTTTAAGCTTAAATTTCAAAACTAACATTTAACTACTGATTTTATCTGTTTTGATTTTATATACTGTTGTTTGTTTGTTTGCTTGCTTGTTTTAATCAATTTTAAATCATGCTTTTTATTTGTTCTTGTTTCTAATGTCTCTGTAAAGCACTTTGAATCACCTTGTTGTTGAATTGTGCTATACAAATAAACTTGCCTTGCCTTCATGAGTATCTGCAACCTTCTTTAAAAGCCAAATCCCATCTGTCTCGCTTCAGCTGACAGAATCTTTAAGCTGAAGAAATGAATGAACTTTAAACAAGCTGCTCTCCCAACAAAGAGCAGCCTCCCCAAACACACCGTCGGCTGTTTTAGCTGAAAGCTCCCAGTTCTGCTGTGACAGGGACTACGTACCTATGACTCCGTCACTGTCTTGCTGTCCAATCGTGTTCCTCAGCTCCGTCTTCTGCCTCGTTCTCTGGTGGAGACATGCTGGAGTACTTGGTGCAGACGGGGAACATCAGTGAAGCGGACGGCCTTTTGGCTACGTGGTTTCACCGAGCCAACAGCAAGGAGGACATGTACAAAGCGCTCATGGGTAAAAACACTCACACAGACAACACTGCATTATTTGATGGTGTCGGTGCCTGAACCTACAGTCAGGTACAGACAAAACAAGCACCGCCTCCTGTCATCTTTCCAGGTGACACCATGATCTTGGAAGCTGACGTCACTCTCATGGGTTATGGGACCCCTGATGAAAAGCCAGTGCCGATCATGGCACACCCTCCCGACATATATAGTGACAACACTCTCGACGAATGGTTAGATGCTGTACTGGCTTCTGGAAAAGGTACAGATCAGAACTGTTTCCACAGAAAGTCCATCTGATCACAGTTTTTAAAGGCGTGTTCGTTTGCAGGCATCAAGTTGGACTTTAAGGCTCTGGAATCAGTGGGTTTGTCACTGGACCTGCTTAAACAAAAGGAAAGCAACAAGGGAATAAACAGACCTGTGTGGCTGAATGCAGACATCCTCAGAGGCCCCAACGTCCCAAGCTTTGTAGCTCCAGTCAATGGAAGCAGGTATGAAATCCAGCTAGACCGGACACAGACCCTTGGACAGAGTTCAGAATTAGGAAGGGAAAATGTCTAACATCTAAAGACTGATCGGGAGGTTGGTGGTTCGATCCCTGGATCCTCCAGTCTGCATGCCAAGTGTCCCTGGGCATGATACTAGCCCCAGGTCGCTCTCCGATCTCAGCACGAATGTAGTTAGGAAGCACTAAAAAGCTTAGAAGAAAGTGACTGGGTGAGTGTGGTGTGGAGACTTGGGAGAGCAGGAAAGTGCTACGTAAGAATCAGTCCATGTTTATGTCTCCCTCTTTTTTCAGGTTTTTGGAACTCATTCAGGACAAGTTTCCAGATGTGACTTTGTCTCCTGGGTGGAAGGTATGGCACGCTCGCAGTAAGAACCCCATTGAACCATTATACCAGGCATGTGACGAGGTTCTGGGAATGTTCCTGTCAGAAACAGGAAGAGACTCAAGGAATCCTGAACTGACATTTATGAGAGAATTCAAAGCTGGAAGAAGAACTTTGAGCTTCAAAAAGATCCTTTGAGCTAAAGTAGACAAAACAGCTTTTATGTTCCTGTGATCCCTAAAATTAAAGACAGTTGAATTAATGTTGACATGCATCACCCATCAAGAGTTTGGACACCTTCTCATTTCATGGTTCTCTTTATTTCTACTACTTTCTACACTGTAGATACTGAAGACATCAAAGCAAGATATATGGAATTATGTAGCAAAGAAAACAATGATAACTCTAAAATACATTTAGAGTCCTGTGAGTAGCCGCCCTTTGTTTTGTTGACAGAGCTGCGGCCTTCTCTCAGCTTCATGATGTCGTCACCTGAGATGGTTTCACCTCACAGGTGAGCCTGTCAGGGTTCATTGGTGGTGTTGGGACCATCAGTCGTGTTGTGCAGAAGTCAGGGCTGTTAGCTGTGTACCAACCTATTTGACAACTGTTGAAATTCATATTATGGCAAGAACCAATGAGCTAAGTAAAGAGAAACAACAGCCCATCATTACTGTAAGAGCTGAAGGTCAGTCAGTCGGAAACTTTGAATGTGTCCCCAAGTGCAGTCAGAAAAACCATCAAGACTACGATGAAACTGTCTGACATGAGGACGCCCCAGGAAAGGAAGACCAGGAGTCCCTCTGCTGCTGAGGATACAATCATCCGAGTCACCAGCCTCAGAAATCACAAGTTAACAGCAGCTCAGATTAGAGCCCAGATAGATGTCACACAGAGTAGAGACACATCTGAGTAGAGTAGAGACTGTACAAATCAGGCCTTTATGGTCAAATAGCTGCTGAGAAACCACGACTAAGGAAAAGCAACAAGCAGAGATTTGTTTGGGCCAAGAAACACAAGATGAGTCCAAATTGGAGAACTTTGGTTCCACTTTGTGAACGATGGTCTCTACATGCACGGTTCCCACTGTGAAGCATGGGGTTGATGGTTTGCTGGTGTGGGGGGCTTTACTGGTGACACTGGTGGAGATTTCTTTAAACTGAAGGCACACTGACCCAGCATGGCTACCGCAGCATCCTGCAGCAACATGCCATCCCATCATGGAGAGTGATGGAGGCCTGGCCTCCACAGTGGAGATGGTAAACACATGGTTTATATTTTTGACTGAATAACAGCTGTATGTGCTTTATTTCTTTAGGTCCTCTATATTCACCAGCTCACAAACGAAACCTACTCCAGAGCCACGGTGGAAGAAATGTACAACATGATCAAAGACGTACCTCAAAGGGTAAGTGTGAATCCAGGTTTCAGTGGTCCCAGTTCAACACGCTCCCATCCCAACACGCCTGGGACAAATCGTCGGTGTGTTGCGTGCTGGGATGAGAACGCTCTGAGGTGTCGGAGAACGGCAGAGCTGACTGGTCAACGTTTCGTCTCTTAGGTGACGTTCCCAGTCCACGCCATGCTGGTTCGCAGCGGCTGGCAGCACCTGAGCTGGCTCCTCAACCAGTCACCACGGTAACAGATAACTTCCACGTTTACTATGGCAATGACTGGAAATCTGCTAATCAAACCAGTAACTGGGGGCTGCTCGCTGCCCATGAGCGCCACAGACTGACTGTCATGTTTTGTGTCTAGGTTCAGCCTGACTTTGTGGCAGGGCTCTGTTAACCCCAGCGTCAGCGACCTGCTGTTTGTCCGTGACAACACCCACCCGTGGCAAGTCTACTATGACATATATGAACCCACGCTGTCAGAATTTAAGCAGGCTGTAGGTGAGGAGCGTTCATATGGAGCAGACTTACACAGACTATGTTTGGGTAAAATAATAATTGTGTGTGTGTGATTTATTCAAATCAACAGATTTGTTTTCAGTGAGTTCTGACTGTTGTTGAAGACTAAAGAAAAACATTATTAGAAAACTACATGAAAAATCATTGGAAACTGAACCTTCTGCTCATTGTGTGCATTTGTTTAAGCTTCTTCTGAGATGAAGAGTTTGCTTCTGTTTAGTTCTTCCTGGTTCATTGTGTGTGTTCACAGGTAAGCAGGACAGCGTGAGGAGGTTCTATCCTGGAGGAGATCTGATGGAGTTTCTCCACCCAGGTTACAGCTCAGACCTCATGAACCGCCTGGCTGTGCCTTTGCTCCCCGTCACCGGCCGGGCCTCCCTGCTCCGTCAGCTTTCAGGCAGGTTTTACACCTCAGGGTTTATAACCTGATTTTAACGGGCCAGACTGAAACGCCCGGGCAAAGCACGCTCTCAAAGTTGTACTTTACATATGCTAGCGACATCTGGTGGTAACATCATGAATGACAGCGGGGCACTGTCGCCAGAAACACCAAGAAACTGCCTCATTTGTGCCACGAAGCATTCAGAGATCCCTCGTGAGTTTTTTCTCAAGGTATTTTTAAAGTGAACTTGCTGTATGCACTGAAGTCATGTGGCAGCTGAACCTTTCGTTCACATCGGTCATCAGGATGATGTTCTTAGTGACTCTTGGTGGCAGAAAAGCTGATGTCCTGGGATTTTGACCGTTACAGTAACAATTGTGAAAAACGCAAACTATCTGTTGTTTTGGTAGAAATGAAAGCGCCAGAAGTGTTCACAGCTGTGCTGAGCAGAGAATACAGAGCACAGCTGCTTGATCAGAAATCAGTGTTTGAAGCCGCAGTGGACCGAGGCGGCGTGTTGGACAACGGGGAAGTGACTGCTGCAGAGGTGCGGCTAACATTTGGCCCTTTGAGTATCAGTCGTGGTCACAGCCTGTCCGTCCCTTCACAGCTGCGGTCTCCTCATCACCTCATGATAATGCAGCATGTCACAGATCAGCTGTTCATCCTGATGATGTCAAACTGTAAACCTGCACATGCTGCTGTCGCACCACCTTAAAGTCACACTGATACTCTGTTTCACTAACAGGTGGGGGCAGCGGGATGCTGGTCGTTCGTGTGACCTCTGACAGCAGTCGACCTGGAGTCCTTCTGGTAGAAGGTTCTGGAAGGAGCTCAGAGCTCCTCACACTGCAGGTATATCTGTAGATCACCAGCCAACCACCAGCCAGGTTACATTTTTATTAAGGCCAATCATGTGTGTGTTCTCAGGATGTTATTCAGACCCTTGGGCAGGCTGCTGATACCTCCTGGGGAATTTACCTGAGGGTCCAGAGTCAGCAGCTGCTGGAGGCTTCTCTTAACCTGCTGCAGTCAGCCTACGGGGCCGACGAGCTCCACAGGCCTGTGTGGATCAGCATGGAGGGCTTACAGAGCAGCGACAGCACAGCAGTAAGCACATCTGATCCCCCCGAAGCAGTGTCTGCAGACAATACGTTAATAAAGAACAGAGCAGACGCATGTCACGTTTAACACACCTGGCTGGAAATCCATCCAACTAGAATCGAGCAGGTGTAAATGTTGGAGCCTCCTCGAGGGTCCACCCTGGCTGGGAAACTATCACACCCCCACAGAGAGAACAGTTGTATAAGCTGCATGTTTGTCAGACGGTCCCCAAGCAAATGCAATCCTCTGTTCGTCATGAAGGCTTTTTAGCTGCTCAGGCTTGGTCAGCCAAGCTCAAGTTCACTCCAACAATGTCCAGTGCCGATCCAGTTAGACGATGGAAACGTGTCATTTTAGGCTGTTTCATAGTCGTCCTTCTCTTTGCTCCAGGTCTTTGTGTCCACAGTCGAGCGCCTGTTTCCATACGTCACTGTAGTCCTGGCTGAGCACAGATGGCCTCCTCGGATCCCAGCGGCGGTGTCACAGAGGGTGGCTCTACACCTGAATGCAGCCTCGCTGCCCACGGGGCAGGAGCAGCTTTATGCTTTACTGGGAATGATGGACAAATACGACTTTATAATTGAGGTGGACACAAAGAAAGGTGGTGCAGCTGTCACTGTGGTGAAGGAGCTCCGTGCACAGCGTGCAGGCAGAGCAAGCAGAAGCCTGTATATTCTACCTCAGTGATCAGAGCACGTGTGGGCTGAGAGCAGGTTTAAATGTGCTTTTATAGTCACCACAGAGTCTCAGTGTGTATATAAATGCTGCTGCTTTGGGTTGCTGAAGTTAACATCATTATACTGTATATATATGATTCAATGATTATTATAAAATTCATAATAAATTCTATTAAAGGAACCAAGTCCAAAACCAGAATTAGCCTCTTAGCCTGTGTGAGCCTGTCCGAGGTTTGTGATTCAGCAGCAGCTGAACACGTATGAAACACTCTCCTGCTGCAGCTAACATTTCACATGCAGCCCGCCTCTCTTACTGACTGCAGCACTGCATTATTTGCATCCATAAATGTGTCTTTAAAGTGTCACAGGTGGCATCAGTGCTCTCAGAGGCTCACTTGGTACTTTTAATGCTGATTTTTGAACGTTTACAACAAAGAAAATCATCCATCACTCGATTAAAACAAGGAAAAATACAACACAGCACTTTATTGTAGTTCAGTGGAAAAAGTGAATATTCATGTTTTAAACCAGCACGTCATGTTGAACTGCAGCAAACAGTTATAGTGTTAAAATGAACCTGCATTAAGTACAAGCCCACACCTGTACAGCTGTTACAGTCATGTACCTTTAACCTACAAACATGAACAGCAGCTCAGTCACTGACACAGCGGCTGATTTTACTCACTTAACACGTCGATTGTTACTGCTGACCTTTGTATCAATCCATGAAATGATCATAAAGTCTTCCCGCCACATAAACCAAGCAGGCTGTCCCCACAGTAGCGTCTGGTGCTGAGGAGAGCCTCGGACAGGCTGCTGCCACTGTCACAGTCTGTTCCTGGTCAAGTACTGGCTGCAGGAGCAGAAGGTGTGGTAGAAAGAGGAGGACAGGCCGGCAATATCTGTGGAGATGTAGGGAAGGACCTCCGGAGACGCCTGGTTAAAGTAGCTGATCTGAAAGAAAGACAACATACTAATAACAGCCAGCTGTGATAAGAGCACATGTACGACTGCTGCTTTTCTCACCAGGGACTTGTTGTCTTTGGTCTCCAGTATGGTGAATCCAGCACACAGAACCTCTCCTCTGTTATAGCCTTCAGTGGGAGGGTGAGTGGGCAGGGACACGGAGCGCAGGGCGATGACATACGGGTCTCTGAAGGAAAACAGAAAGGGAACGCATCAGGAAACCCTGCAGGACACAGGTGGATGGATCTGGCTCTACTGACCCGCTGCCACATGGCTTCCTTTTGGAGGCCAACAGGATGAAGTCCTGGAGAATCCCTTTTGCCTGATTGGCTGCAGTGGGAGATCCCATCGCGCCATGACGCACCGATGGAGTCACCACACGATATATGAAGTCATCGTTGTCGACCAGCTGAATCAGCTCGCACTTCCTGTTTGAGGAAACACATACACACTGTTAAAAAGGGGACTGGCAGCACTGTTTAAAGACTAAGCTGCAGTTCACTCCACAGGTATCCACGCAGAGGCAAACAGCTGCTTCTGTGCTTCACCAGCTGAGGGGTGGAGCTCGTGCATAGGGACACTGAAGGGGAAAACTACATAACAAAGGGCTTGGTGATGACATCACCCAGATCTCCACCCATCTCTGCTGCTTATCCTTCTCAGGGTCGCAGGGGGTGGAGCCTATCCTAGCCGTCTTAGAGGCAGGGTACACACTGGACAGGTCGCCAGTCGGTCGCAGGGCTAAACACGAGAGTTTCCAGTTAACCCAACCCACTAACTGCATGTCTTGGACTGTGGAGGAAGCTGGAGGACAGGGGGGAACCCAGGGGGGACGCAGGGGGAACCCAGGGGGACGCGGGGGAACCCAGAGGGACGCAGGGGGAACCCAGAGGGAACCCAGGGGGGACGCAGGGGGAACCCAGGGGGACGCGGGGGGAACCCAGGGGGGACGCAGGGGGAACCCAGGGGGACGCAGGGGGAACCCAGAGGGAACCCAGGGGGGACGCAGGGGGGACGCAGGGGGAACCCAGGGGGGACGCAGGGGGAACCCAGGGGGACGCAGGGGGAACCCAGAGGGAACCCAGGGGGGACGCAGGGGGGACGCAGGGGGAACCCAGGGGGACGCGGGGGAACCCAGGGAGACGCGGGGGGAACCCAGGGGGGACGCAGGGGGAACCCAGGGGGAACCCAGGGGGACGCGGGGGGAACATGCAAACTCCCCGGCCTGATGCAATGATAGCATATTAGATGGAGTTGTAAATCTAAACTCCACATCACTGCATAAACAGCTCGTGCTCCACCTTACAATCCAACGTATTAAAAACCCTCGCTTGGGGCAGACTCCTGCCGCGACGTTCCACCGGAGAACCACGGCCTCTGAACCATCCATCCAGTCCTTATTAAGGGTCAGACTGTGATGAAGCCAACAGGACTGCATCATCTGCAAAAACAAGGAAGCTGCCCTCCTCACATCAGCTACACTTAGAGATCCTGTTCGTGAATATCACACACAGGATCGGTCACACACCCTCGAGTCCTCCTACTGAGGAGCAGCCACAGCTTTCACTCCATTTCTAAATGGACCGCTGCGATACACCCCACAGACGCCGTCCTGGTACCTGGTTGTCCGAGTCTACAGAGCACTTCTAAACCTCTCTCCAGACGTCCTGTGAGGGTGAAGATCTGGTCCGGTGTCCCACAGCCAGGATGGAATGGGGGCCCAGATCTTCTCAACAGTGAGTTAACGCCTCCTTTTCAGCTCTGTGAAAAATAACTTTCCAGGGGAAGCTGAGCACTGCGATACCTCAGTGACCGATCCACAACATCCAGTTATTGTTTTAAAACTGGGATTTCCCACAGTGGTCTGCTCCACCAGCACAGGCCCACGGTGTTGACGGCATCGGAGACAAAGCTCCGCCTCCTCCACAGACGAGGGGAGTTTGGGTTCAAGAGCTGCTCACCACGTTCTTTCCACCACCTGCTGGTCATGAGATCAATGCAAAGCGTAAGGCTGCAAATCTAAGCAGCTAGGATGAGCTTCATCTGCAGGCTGGCTCGGCTGGGGGAGAGCCACCGTTCCCCTTTTATGTAAACGTGAGAATAAAGAGACAGACAGGCCCTCACAGCTAATGTCACTTTAACCTTAACATGTCAGCCTCAGTGCAAAGTGAGCAGCATGAACCTAAACCACACGTCGCTTATTTTTAACCCTGAACCTCAGAAAAGTCCATCATTGGAATCGGAGAACAATACCGAGGCAGCGAGTCGAAACAGGCCGCGCACAGAAACCGCTGAACTTGACTCGTAGCAACGGGCAAACAGACGAGTCCCAGAGTCTTACTTGTAATGCGAGTCCCAGCTCGGCCTGTTGCTCAGCTCGGCGAGTAAATCAAAGGCTCTGTGAGCAGGAACGTCCACCTCACATTCAATCTTGAAACTCAGCATGGACTTCTGCTCCAGGGTGTAAAGCTGAACCTGTGAACACAACATAAAGCGCCGATGGGCAGACTCACACAAACAAACAGCTCATTAGTGAGACGCACATACCTGGTCCTTCTCACAGCTCAGCCGCCAGCTGCTTCTGGCTGCCAGCATCTTCAGAGCTGAGACGTTGTTAAAGCTCAGATACACCTGGAAGCACAAACACAGGAACCACAAACTCATCTCCAGAGCTCAGCGTTAGCAGGCCGCCTCCCGCCATTCAAATACTACTTATTATATATGAATCAGCGCCGTCTAACAGTGTAAGTATTAAGGGTGCAAAATGAAGACAAACTGCTGCAGCACTATTTCTCATCTGCAGTGAAGGTGAAGCACAGCGGTGCGACACGTCGGCCTGTCAGAGGTTCAGTCGACTAAATCAGTCTGCAGGCACGGCGGGAGTCTGACTGTGGCTCAGGTTTGGAGCTAAGTGGGACGACATGAACACGCTGAGGTCTGCTCGGTCAGATCATACAAACTGCAGTGGAACAAATCACTGAACATCCTTTAAGAAAGAAACAGAAATCACGTCCCACAAGTCGTGACGACGCAGCACCGACACACAGCTGAGACGCTGATGTGGGTGAAGAGACTCAGCTGAGAAAACTATTAAAGGTTTACTGTGTCCAGCTCAAGCACAGGCTGTGACAGGATCATCATCAGCTGACGAGCAGCTGTGGAAATCACCTTATTGGTGCAAAAATACTGTTTTATGTCCCGTATGTCCGGTAGATTCAGCTGCAGAAATGAGAACTAATGATGTGTTTGTGACAAGCTGCTAGTAACAAGGTGCCAAGTTGTCTTATTTGTAATACAGTAATACACACATGTATATAAAGAAAGTTTCTCTCCCGTGAGTCCACGAGGACTAACGTGAGCAGTACAGGTGACGGCGTGGAGCTTCTCCTCACCTGGTTGGTGGGATCCCAGGGAACAGACAGAGGCACCTCCCCCTGCGTGCGGGAAATGATGTACTTCCTAAACACAGAGGAATGCTGCATCAGGATGATGGCACTGTGCACAAAGCTGCACAACAAACGCTGATGTAGCTGCAGAGACGGTGCATTAGGGGCTGTTTGGAGACATGTACCTGTCCAGCCTGATCTTTTTCCTGGCCGTTGCCTCCTGAAACCTCCTTTGTCCTTCCTGTAAATGAGACGGACACACAGGCAGAGGGCACCAGTGTGTAACACAGCGGGCAGATTCCCAGCACCAGTTTATGACCAGTACACCGATCTGTGGCACAAACTGAGTGGAGTGTTATTACTCGGTGTTTGTTCATGCTGATAACGACCCACGACTACAGCGAGGCCGCTCCATCAGACGGATTTATGACCGATAACATGATGTGAAGCTCTGATCGCTGCTCAGCCGTCACGGCTTAATGGTTAATCGAGTGTTTCTGCACCTTCTTTATGACACTCGTGTTTTATCCTACAGGACGATCTCCACAAGCTGCTTCACCACAGATGAAGCGTGAATGAAGCTGACACCAACATTATCCTGTCAATCTACTGCTCCACACTTTAACCCCACCAGCACACACTCCCCTGACCGAGCTTTCCTGCAGGTGTATAATGTGGAACAATCATAGTAATGCTGTATTTACATGATTTCAACATTTGAATGGAGTTCATAATAACAGCGTTCACAGTGACGGGGCATGTGGACGTGCTCAGGCCTGTGAGCCACGGACGCTGTGACGCTTCCACCAGAAACAAAGGAAGGAAAACGCACGCAGAGGCCATGTTTCCTGCTGCGCAGTCATCCATCCATCAGCACCACGGGCGGTGCAAAAGGCGGACCCAGCTACACTGATGTCACCCACCGCTGCCTCTGAGCTCACCTTGGGTGAAGATCAGCTGTTATCAGGAGTCTGGCTGTGAAACGTTCATAGCTGACACCTTGTTAGCCAATCAGAGTACGGTTTCATACCACAAATTCTGAAGCAGATTTCATGTCTTTCAGTCAGTATTAGCCAATCACAGACAGCCGCGTCACATCCAGACACTTTATGGATGCAGCACGCTAACGAGCCGTTTGTGAGCGTTAGTTTAACTCACCAGGGGTTCAGGTCGTATCCGTGGTAATGTGCGTGGCTTCCCGCCATCATCGAGCACCTCAAAGGTCATGAAGGCGGAGTTTATGTGTCGGTTAGGCCCCTCCTCATGGTAGGCCTCCGCGCGCACGCCCACCTCCATGCTGCAGTAAGGACACGTGTCAGTATGCAACCAGTGGTTCTGTCTGCTGCACAGCTGCAGTGCTGCGTCTCTGCCAGCGTTCTGGGATACCTGTTTCTGAAGGCGTTGTTCACTATCGCCTTCAGCAGCAATCTGTCTCCAACCTGAGAAGGTCCTCTGAAGGTGAACATGTCGATGGCTCGAAGGGTGGGATGAGCCTGAGACAGACGGCTGCAAGCAGAGAGCACAGAGACAATAGGCCACGACCTCCCACGTGCTCGCCGTGTTCAGGTTACTCACACAGCTGGACAGATCCTTTAATCTGCCACGAGGGCTGAACTACACTGATCAGAATGTGGAGGTCAAAGGTCACAATGGTGCATCCTATTTTTAGGTAAAAATATGAAGGAAGGACGTGTTTGTGACTGTACCTGGCAGCGATTGTAGCTACGTTCACCATCCAGGCCATGATCTGCCCTCCAAATGTATTCACCTGGGATTCAAACACAGCAATGATCTGACAGGCAGAAGTCTCAGCGGTACCATCACACACTGATGAACAGTCACATGTAAAACAGCTGGGTGTGTGTAGGATCCATACACACAGGTCAAAGTTAGATGTTTAGACACAAGTTCAGCCATTCGTGTTGTTTCAGAAATCGCTCTGCCCGGGGCTGGGCGCTCAGGTATGTAGCAGCTCAGTCCCGGTGGCTACTTGGCGGGGCCTGGCGCCTGTTGCTCGGTCAGGCCTCTTCCGGGGCGTGGGGGGCCCTCGGGCTCGGTTCAGTCAGGCACAGCTGGCTGCCGGCAGAGCCGGCGGGCACGCCACTGCAGCCCCCTCTGGCTTCTGCTCCGTGGCTGCTGGGTGACCCCTCATCTGGGGCTCTCCTCAGCCCTTCCCATGAGGGTGGCACGGATGCCCCTCCGGTGGTCCTCCTTGGGCTCTCGCACTCTGGGGCCTCTGGATGTCTGGGGCCTGGATCTCCTCCATGCCTGCTTCATGCCCTGGGGGGCGGGGCTATGGCTCTCTGCATCCTCTAGCAGACCATCACATGTGGAAACCATTTGAATACAAGCGTGCTGATCCACACAGGTGTTCACTGTCCATAG
>NC_138954.1:36126395-36198895 GCF_965226115.1 Aulonocara stuartgranti | reverse complement strand
TGTCTGTGTGTGTGTGTGTGCCACAGAGACGCAGCGGTTGGAGAGTGCTCTTTTAACCTCACCGTGCTAAACTGCTTACAAGGAATCAACAAGGTAGCAACAACGTCTAACACAGAAGATTTTAGTAACATTAAAATGACACTTAGTAACTTCATTTGTGTCACACCTCATTTTAACGCAAAAATCCCAGTTTGAGCCACATTTGAAATTGTTCTCTTATTCTGTAACAACAGTAATTGAATTCAGTTTTATTCATAGCACTAATTCTAAGCTACAGTTACTTCAAGGTACTTTAACTTATAAGGTAAAGAGCCTGCAGCACTGCACTAGAAGTACACACTTGGCAACAGTGGGAAGGAAAAACTCCCTTCCAACAGGACGAAACCTCCAACAGAACCAGGTTTAAGGAGGCAGCAGTTCACTGTGACAGGTGAGGGGTAAGAGCAGAGACAAAGGAGTTTAATAATTACTAATGATTAAATACTTCAGTGATGTACAAACACACAGGAATTGAAAACAAACGACTAAAGAAGAAATAGTCAGTGCATCAGCGTGTCTTTTAGACCCCATTCCTACAAAACTGCTCAAAGAAGTCCTGACATTAATTAATGCTTCGATCTCTAATAATCGGTGTTACGTCCCCACTTAAAAGCTAGGCGATGAGGGTGGGGGACAGTAACAGTTAGATCCAGGTGGAATGAAAAGAACGCCAGGCAGAGGTATTTAATATAAAATAGATCTTTATTGTAGGCAAACACCTCAATAATCATATAAATGGCAACAACAAAAGGAGACAGCACCGCTGCTTTAATGAGAAATCAGGGAGATCAACCCAAAGTGGTAATGACCACTTCAACAAAGGAAGCAACAATAAGGCTTCAACAGAAAGAGACAGCAACACTGCTAGCAAACAATATCCAGGCAGGCCACACAAACTAGTGAAGGCTGCCGTCACTCATGGGCAATCACTGCTCAGTTAAGCACTACTCACAAAGAGCCACACGCAGCAGGCTGTTCCACACCTAAGCCAGTAACACACTCTGACCCGCACAGAGGAAATCCACCAGAAACCTCTCCCTCCTCCTCCACACTGCTCTTCTCCAGCTTATATCACCCCTGAGGGTAATTGGTTGTAACGAGAGCAGATGAGCAGCAGGTGTGACCTAAAGGAGAAGGCAGGGGCAGAGAGAGACAAGGGGAGGGGCCAGAACGAAGGAGGAGGAGAGGGAGAAGACAACACCACGCCCACACACTCCCACAGCCTCCCAGGATGTAACAATCGGCTATGTACCACAGGCCTTCAAGCTGGCTGTAGTTAAACCTTTACTCAAAAAGCATCTCTAGACCCAGCAGTCTTAGCTAATTATAGGCCAATCTCCAACCTTCCTTTATATCAAACATCCTTGAAAGAGTAGTTGTCAAACAGCTAACAGATCATCTGCAGAGGTTTATTTGAAGAGTTTCAGTCAGGTTTCAGAGCTCATCACAGAAACAGCTTTAGTGAAGGTTACAAATGATCTTCTTATGGCCTCTGACAGTGGACTCATCTCTGTGCTTGTCCTGCTAGACCTCAGTGCAGCGTTCGATACTGTCGACCATAATATCCTATTAGAGCGATTAGAACATGCTGTAGGTATTACAGGTACTGCACTGCAGTGGTTTGTATCATATCTATCTAATAGACTCCAGTTTGTGCATGTAAATGGAGAGTCCTCTTCACACACTGAGGTTAATTATGGAGTTCCACAGGGTTCAGTGCTAGGACCAATTCTGTTTACATTATACATGCTTCCCTTAGGCAGCATCATTAGAAGACATAGCATACATTTACACTGCTATGCAGATGACACCCAGCTCTATCTGTCCATGAAGCCAGATAACACACACCAATGAGTTAAACTGCAGGAATGTCTTAAAGACATAAAGACCTGGATGGCCGCTAACTTTCTGCTTCTTAATTCAGATCAAACTGAGGTTATTGTTTTCGGCCCTGAAAAGCTTAGAAATATGGTATCTAAGCAGATTCTTACTCTGGATGGCATTACCTTGGCCTCCAGTAACGCTGTGAGGAACCTTGGAGTCATTTTTGACCAGGACATGTCCTTCAACGCACATATTAAACAAATATGTAAGACTGCTTTCTTCCATTTGTGCAACATCTCTAAAGTTAGAAATATCCTGTCTCAGAGTGACGCTGAAAAACTAGTTCATGCATTTATTACTTCCAGGCTGGACGACTGTAATTCATTATTATCAGGAAGTCCTAAAAACTCCCTGAAAAGCCTTCAGCAGTCAGTCAGATTGCCGCCCCTCCCTGAGCCTGGTTCTGGTGAACATGTGTTTCTGTTAAAAACGAGTGTTTCCTCCCCACTGTCACCAGTGTGCCTGCTCGTGGTCTGATTGTGTTTCCTCTGTAGGGTCTTTACGTACAATATTAACTGCCTGAGGTGACCGTTGTTGTGATTTGGTGCTAAGAAAAACTGAACTGAATCTGTGAAACCACTGCAGATCACTATAACACTAAACATTTCAGCCCTTTGGGGGGAGTTGTGCTTTTGTTGTGAAAATCTGTTCCTGCTCTTTTCCTCTGCAGGCATTACAACATGGTTTCCTGGATTTTGAAAGGTTCAGTGCAGAAGAATATGAACATTATGAGGTAACAGACTGCAGAGACTGTGCTACAGGTCGATATCAATGCAAACAGGACCAGGATACAGGAAGAAATAACTAACGTACGCTTGTTATTCATCCAGTTTATTTGCAGTGCTGTTAGTAACACAGTCAGGGCCAACCAAGAGCTCGTACGATGTCCAGGCCTGCCTTGGTGCACGCTGTACTTCCTCAGTTTCTCAGTTAGATTGATCCATAGCTCACCCGTCCAAGTGATAGACAGTCAGTGAAGTAAAGGTCAACAAAACTGATTTCCAATGAAAGGTAAAAGCCCGTACGTGTTCATTACTGCAGTGGTGGTATAATTAAGGTGTTCTGGATCCATGTTTTAACTGATATGTGGCTAACCTCTATCACAGTCTTTCCTTTCTTTTTGTGCTTTTAGCGAGTTGAAAATGGAGATATGAACTGGATCGTTCCGGGCAAAGTTCTGGCGTTCAGTAGCCCTCATTCTCGTGGTGAGTCAGAATCTCTAAGCTAAAAGCTAAAAGCATGCCTCCAAACCAACACCAGTGCTCACGTTGCTGGGCTGACAGAAGGCCTGTGCAGCCCCTCAGTGCCTGCACGTCCTGAAGCAGCTGAGAAGAGCTAACCTTACCCTGCTGTCTTCTGACGGCATGCATTGTTTCCTGCTTAGTGCTGTCGTGTTGTTACGGCTGGATTAGACGAGCCTGAACCCTGCAGTGGCTCGGGGTTTCCCATGATGCACTCATGCTTCTCCATCCCTCAGCTCTTTTTACTTTCTGTGTATTTACACCACTTTGCACGTAGTTATTATTCCCCTCTGGCTCTCGTCCATCTCTTGTCCTGTTGTCCTCCCCCCACCCCGACCACATGAGGCAGATTGCTCCCCCTCCCTCAGCCTGGTTCTTGTTAAAAGGGAGTTTTTCTTTCCCGCTGTCAGCAGGTGCTTGGGGCCGTCCGATCGTTGGGTTTTCTCTGTATTTAACGTCTTTACCTTACAACATAAATCAGCTGACACTACGTCATTGAATCTTATTTTACGTTCGCATTAAAAACAGACGCTCGCTGATTGAAACGTATGACGTAACTCAGCTGTTGTTGACTCTGTCTCCAGGTTATCCCCTCCACACACCCGAGGCATACTTCTCATACTTTTGCCAAAATGACATAACGACCGTGGTTCGTCTGAACAGGACGTTGTATGATGGCAGGCGGTTTGAGGATGCAGGATTTGAGCACCACGACCTCTTCTTCCTTGATGGGACCACGCCCTCTGACCTCATCGTCAGACGCTTTCTGCATGTGTGTGAAAGTACAGACGGGGCAGTGGCGGTGCACTGTAAAGGTAGGACTGCAAGTCTTTATGTTTAATTGATGTCATTTATTTCTTTTATCTTAACTTTGTCTCTTTAAACACTCCATCCATTTACAGCTGGATTAGGCCGCACGGGCACTCTGATTGGCTGCTACCTGATGAAGCACTTCCGGTTTACTGCAGCCGAGGCGATTGCTTGGATCAGAGTCTGCAGACCTGGATCTATCATCGGTCCACAGCAAAACTTCTTAGAAGAGTGAGTTTGTGCCTCAGCTGTGACCGCTCAAACCAAACGGCCCACTTTCCGTGACTCCAAAGGTCTCGGTCGGAGACAATCATTAAGCTGTAGTCCGTTCATGAAAGTACAGGAGTAATGCTGTGCACACAGACACGTCTGCAACACTTCATTAGGATAATGTCACAAAACACAAGCAGACGGCAGCTTCACCTCCAAGGTGCACGGAGAAGACAAAGATCTGACGAGGTGAAGACTCCAGTCACAGAGTATCAGGGAACCATAACGTGTTAGTGGCCTTCATCAGGGTCATTGCGTTTGTGAAGGTGTGATTGGTCCACTTGGATCTTTTTCTGTTTCCAGTCTTTTTTATTTAAACACAAGCTGTTTGACATTTTGCAATGACCCAAAAGGCGTTGGCCACTGAGTACAGCTGTTCTCTAATACTTCGAGTGTCGCTGGAGTCTTCACACAAAGCACAAGTAGATCAGGAAGGGTTTGAGGGGTCACCTTGGCCTTCAACGTCGGCAGATCTCAGTCTCATCGAGCATCTGTGAGATGTGCTGGACAAACAAGGCCCGTCTGTCCTTAGGCTGTGGCATCTATTGCTGTTAGCACACAGGATGTTTCTCCATGCTGAGGTCATGGTTGGAGCATGCTGGAAAAGTTAGAAGAGAAGCAAAAGGTGGAGGTCAGGGTGGGGCATTCCCCAGGGTGCCCATGTGCAGCTGGTGGTGACTGCAGCAGTGGGAAACTGGTGGATGATGAATCGAATCGAATTAAAAGAAGCCTGAAACTGTGATACTGCTGCAGACTGCAGTCACAGTGTGCAGCTGGTTTCTCTCCTCAGCTCTGGACGCACACTTCCTCCTTACGCCACAGTAGCGCTCTGTTGCTAATGGCTACTAGCTTTGTGTGTCTACTTACACGCTAAACCAGGATGTTGAATGTTGTACCTGCTAAACGTGATATCACAGTCAGTTTGTGGCGTGTGTTTGATGTTTGTGTGCAGGAAGCAGCACAGTTTGTGGGTTCAGGGTGACGTGCATCGGTCTAAACAGAAGCTGGTCCAACAGAGACTGAGTCGGCAGCAGCAGCTGCAGCTGCTGCTGCTGCTGCACCGCTCTGACTCTGTGCAGGGAGGCAAACAGGAGGCAGTGTCCTCGCTGCTTTCCAGCATGGATGACCTGTCAATCAACACCGTGCTCTGCAAGTCATATAGCTTGGATGAGGTCAGCGGTGTGACTTCATAGCACCTTTTCTTAATGGTTACTGCAGAATTCAAACAGGCTACTGAGTTCCGATCACAATGTTGTGTTTTCATGCTGCTAATTGTGTCTGTGCAGAATAACTGCAAAGAAGTCAGTCTGACACAGGGAGACGAACTGAGAGCACTGAAGGGAAAACGCCCACCGAGATCAGCGTCATCCTGCTCAAGGTACCAACATCTGTAATGTAATTAATGATAGATGGTTATTGTGGTCAGTGCAAGAGACACGTAGAGAATTAGCTCAAACGCTGGAAACAAAGTTTCTATTAACAAGGAGAGATAATAGACACCAATATGTTTTTGTGGATGTCAGAAAGTACGTAAGTGACTGTTGTCGAATGCTACAAAGAACGCACGCTTTGTTTGCACGCTGTCTAACAGGCAGACCGGACTGCATGAAATCCTGCTGTGTTCTCATCTGTGCAGCGTGAATGTTGTGTGTAACCTGCTCGAGCTCATGTGTCCTTCTTTGTTCTTCGGTTAAACTGAAACCTAAATGCAACAGGAGAAGTTGTTGTCTTTTGGCGACTTTAGTTATGAGTGAGATTAAGGTTCTGGAGGTTGTCAGAGTATTCCTTCTACTGCCTGACGGTGTCCTCAGCTGGAGCCAGCAGGCCTCCATCTTTACTGTACACCGTGTTGGTGGAGCACCACTTCCCCTCCTGACGCTTTGCCAGAATCGCTCCTCCTACGCCCAAGTTTTTGCTGCAGCCGCGGCCTGAGCTGCGTTTCGATTGGCCTGCCCGCTGCCTCTGCTCTCCATCCTTGGCTGCAGCCAGACACACAATCAGTAGATAATACCTCTGCTCACTACAGTTTTTGTTTGGGTCCCTGAATCCACGGCACAAATATAGCAGATATATAAGAAGCTGCCATAGTTCAAGAAACATCTTATAAAAAGTAAATAGTTACAAATCGGGGATATGAGAGCTGCGGCAAAAAGAAACCAAAGGACGACCACGAACCAAACTCACGACGTGCCTCCGGCTTCTCCTGTAAACTAACATCACCAAACTGCTAACCTGACACAACCAAGAGCTGGGCTTCCACGGAGGTTAAATCAGGTACCTCCCACACGTCGAAGCGTGTTTGTATCTCGTCTCTTGTACAGAGTGTGAGTGCAGATGTTGATTCCTGCAGTGAGCGTAGAAATCAGAAGGATTTTTGGAGAAGTTGTTCGTTGTGCTTGTTTCTGTGAAGGATCAAGTTTTATTTGCTCTTGGATCACACACACACACAAATATGAGGTGTTCTTGTTTTCTGTGTCAGGTTAAACCTGTCCAAGACTTCACACCGCTCCATCCTCCCTCCCCCGAAGCCCTCCAAAGTCCACCTCACCCCTTCTTCTACTAAGACGCTGAGACGAAGTTCCTCTACCACCACTGCTCCGCAGATCAGGAGGTTGGTGTCTGTGCTTTTGTCCTTACTAGAAGCACATTATAATAAAACCAATGTAAAATGTGATGTGCTGATGTCTCCACAGTCCCTTCAGCCTCACGTTGTTCAGCACCAGGCCAGCACTGATTCACTGACTTCACACTTGGGACGTTCTGGTCATGAATCAGCCCAGCTGATGATGGACTCGCTGGAGACTGCATCAGCTCTCTTGCACGTTTAACCCTAGAACACTATCGCTATAAATAGTAACACAATCGCTAATGCCGGGTGATTTTTACCCGATATAATATAACCAATAAAAAGTAATCAAATATATCAAAATATGACAACACATGACAAATTAGAGTGGTCTTCTTTTACTTTCAACTGTGCCATGTCTAACAAAATGAAAGAAAAACCCTCCTAAAACAAAAGAATGACTCTGGAAAGCTGGTCTTTGGTCCACCCATTCCTGGGACATTTGAGACTTCCCTGGTGAAGGCACAGGCTCCTCGACACGCAAACAGCTGCAGGAGAGAGAAATCATGTAAATGTATTTGCTCGGGTGTAAATCACCCAGCGATAGCGTTCTCGGGTTAATAGGCTGTAAATGCTTTTTTAGCCCCAATAACTACTTTTCGTTTCGACAGAGCCAACAGTTTGTCACCACTTTAACTGGTCACGTGGCCCATTCTGTGATAACAGGGCCGACACCATAAATCATCACGTCTCTTGGGTATAGCAGGCAGGTAACTGTGAAAAACTGCGGCTGCATATTGCAGATATAACATCTGCTGGATGCTGAATGCCCCGCTGTCACAATCATTTTGCTGGAAGCAAAGGACACGTGCAGGTGCAAACACCAAACAACGCTTACAGGGGAGGTCGTGGCCCGAGGACTGAGTCAGACCATCGCCAAGAGCAGTCTGGGTGCTTCTGATAAACGGCTGCTGCCACTTGTCCATCCGAAGTTCAGAACCACAGGATGTAGACGGCCTGAAGCAACGTCTTGGTTGCGGAAACACAGACCTTTAGAAGTCGTACCAAAATCCACGCCTTAAACTTTGGCAGATCACATGATGGACCTAGCTTATTTGGCACGTTGTTGTAATGTTGTCTCCTCGTTTTCAGTACTTTAGTAACCAGGTTGGGTCAGAGAACCATAGCAAACCACATCTTTTGTAAGAGATTGGTGCATATTGTTCAAGAATTAACAACTGGACGCAAAATTGTCTTGCAAGACCAAGAGTGACACACTGCTTCTGCTACAGATGTTATTTATATTCTCCCAGATTTCATCGATAAAGTATGACAAACTTATATTTGTTGGTCTGTTAATGTTCTAATGATGCAGAGCGAGGGACACAAAGCCACGACGTGCTTATAATGCACTGTGAAAGCCTCTGAGCACACATGCTGGCAATGAAAGAGGAAATCAGTAAAATGAAGACAGAGATTCTGATGTTTCACGTCAGACTGAACACGGCACGCACACTTTATTTCACAGGTCATTCACATTCATGCACTGGATTTGTCAACAGGACTTTATCATACATAAAGCAAACTCACTATGTTCAGCTTTGCACTATTTCTTTCTTGCAGTAAAATTCTTAACATGCAAATGATGTTCAGCTTTGAGCGTGTTGTTGCTGTCATGCTTTCCTGTATCTGACTGTGTGACAGCAGCTCAGATGTGCTGTCTGATTGGTAGTTTACTCCAAAGGAGGGAAACCAGCTAATGCTAGTGTGAAGTGCTAAAATCAACAATAAAGTCCAAGTAATGACGAGATAATGACTCATGCTTCTCTTTGTTATCATCACACTGTCATTGTGTCATAACCTTCACTGAAAGTCACCTGACACTGCTGTGGGACGCTGTGGGATGCTGTGGGACGCTGTGGGATGCTGTGGGACGCTGTGGGACGCTGTGGGACGCCGTGGGATGCTGTGGGATGCTGTGGGACGCTGTGGGACGCTGTGGGACGCCGTGGGATGCTGTGGGACGCTGTGGGACGCTGTGGGACGCTGTGGGATGCTGTGGGACGCTGTGGGATGCTGTGGGACGCTGTGTGATGCCGTGGGACGCTGTGGGATGCTGTGGGATGCTGTGGGATGCTGTGGGATGCTGTGGGACGCTGTGGGATGCTGTGGGACGCTGTGGGATGCTGTGGGATGCTGTGGGACGCTGTGGGATGCTAAGACTGTGGATTCCATGTGCTTGGTATCATTTGGGGAATTTAATGACCAAAACATCAGAAATAACTGAGGCGACTCTATAAGGGAATCCCCTCTGTTGACACTGTACTGAGTCAAAAGTATAAGGAACTGAGCTACATGGATTACCTGAACATACACTGACCTACGTATATGAAACAGTACTGTACCATATATGTATAACAGGGCCTCTTAAACTAAAATCCTGGCTGTATCCTTACTGTAGTTAAGTTAAATACGTCCTCTATAGTCTCCAAATCATTGTCTGGTTGGGACACTTATATTTGTTGGTCTGTTAATGTTCTAATGATGCAGAGCAGGGGACACATATATATATATATATATATACACACACACATATATATATATATATATATATATATATATGTGTGTGTATATATATATATATATATGTGTGTGTATATATATATATATACACACACACACACACATATATATATATATATATATATATATATATGTGTGTGTGTGTGTGTGTATATATATATATATATATATATACACACATATATATATATATATATATATATATATATATATATATATGAGTATGCATTTGAAGTACACTTCAAATTGGGACAGCCGTCGTCGCGTGGCGGTGACGTAATCGCACTTAAAATGTGTACTTCAAGCGTGCAGACCCTGAATTGGGACACAGCCTCAGTGTTTCAGTCATAAAAACACTTCCTGTCTCCGCGGGGGCCCATCACGTATAGGTGTAACGGAGAAACAGCCAATCAAATCGCAGCTTTTCAGGCATTGGGAAAAAAAAGATTGTTTTTTACACTGAACTGTCTGAGCGCGGGTTCGAGTCCTGGTTGGGACAAAGGTTGTGTTACATTATCAAAAGTTAAACACCATTTTCAATCTACTTATTGTGGATAACATTTATTTTTTAATTTTTAGTTCATTATCATTTTATTTATATTATATAGTGTTATGGCCTGTGGAGCAATTTTTCTGCACCTATACTGTCACAAAGTGCATAACTCAGACTAAACTGTATCATCACAGTCTTGAGATGATACATAGCAGACATATAGTCTACAATTATGGAGACATCCAACTTTTAATACAAAGACTAAAGCTAAAACTATAATACAGATACATTCTGATGACATAGAACATGAAGCTTATACATAATTTCAATAAGGCATGTCTGTGATAAATCATCTGTCTGCTTCCTGGTGGCTGTTAGTTTATGTCTATTCATTTTCCAGCACAAACTCAGTACTGACATCGTTGCTTTATTCCAGTCATGCTCTTGCCAGCCTCCACTCTGCATGCTTTAAATCGGTTGCTCTTCTGCATTTCAGATCTGCAGCCATGCAGCCCGCCTCCTCTCCTTTCTCCTCCTCACCGTGGTCACTCAGAGCCCTGTCCCAGCCTCCATCTTCATCTTCATTACTATCAGCATGTTGACTCTGGGGTGGTGGTTGTGCAACATCCTGTCACTGCTGGGATTCTTTCTGCTATGATGGCTCATAACTGCCAAACAGTTACATTTATTTCTGTATCTCAATAAATCATGTTGAGTTTTTCCACGTGATCTCTCCTTATTGAATTACTTTTGTAGATAAGCTTCAAGCTAGCAAGCAACAATACCTACATCAAATATATTATCACCAGAAGTGAGAAAGTGTCTGCAGCTCCAGCTGTGCTGCATGTATTAAAGATAACGTCAGACATTGTGTGGGGGTCATGTCTGACACAGGCTGTACAGTCACACAGATAAAAGACAGCAGTCATGTTTCTAATAATATAAATGAAAACAGAAAGATTATGAAGATAAAAGCTGTGAGACTGCTCTAGGATGACTTGTTATCATTACATGAAGTGATTTAGAAATAATATGTAAGCTTTCAGGGCAGCGCTCACAACTTATTTAAACTGATTACCTGATGGGGAGCACACACAGATATAGAAACATATAGGTGAACTCTAAGAAGAAAACTGTGTTGATATTTTTGCAGAAAACTATTTATTTACACTTTTATATTTACAATCAGTTTATATTTATAGAAACAAAAGAAACATTCACAACTAGAACAAAACTGTCTTATATACAAAATCAACTGTTTCTCCCTTATTTACTGTTTTCTTCCACCATACAGCCAGCATACAACCATGCTATTAGAGGAACATCACTGGAACGTGGCCAGAACACACAAAAACAAGAACAAGACAATATATAAAAGTTCAAGTTCAGGCTCAGCTTTGCAGAGAAAACAATTGTACTCCAGTTCTGAAACCTTTCATTTGAAAACCTGTTTGCTCCTGAAGATCCTCTGGGTGTGGACCCTGCTGCTGCTGCCACAGTGACTAGTTATGCAGAGACAGAGGCATATGAGACAGAAACAGACTTAGCCATTATCACGTCTGACATGTAGTAATAACGCAGTACTTACAGCTCTGCATGTGTACTTTTACAGGTGAGATGCTCGGCATTGTGTCCTCCAGGTTTTCATCCTCATCCATCCCTGTGATGGAGGCAACAATTAGACAAATATGTACTGAATTTATATTTCATGTCAACAATGTTATTAAAATATTATTAAAACAACTTACCAAGAGGTTGTTTAGTTGGGGCGTTTGTAGTAGCAGGCGCAGACTGCTACTTCTTCCGCAGGCACTGCTGCAGCTCATGCAGCCGTGTTCCTTGACTGCAGCTCTTCCTCATGATAAGGTCTGCATAGCCGTCACCTCTGCCGTCCCAAATCTCCTTCCAGGTGCTCTTGGCTCGTGAGCCAAAGCCAACCAGCTGATCATCCTCAGAGGCTTCTGCAGCAACACTTACTCTGCTGGTCTCGTAGCTCAGAAGAGTTTTTATCTCTGCAAAGCTGAGGGCTTACTGTACAAATGAATGCAAGCTCTCCTTGCCATGCCCTTCTTCCACAGAGGTCCCTGCAGCCTCTTGCTTCTGGAGATCTTTGATCAGGTACATGGTGTCCCCGACATCATTCTCCAGAAGCCACCGGAAAGATTTCCCTTTATATTTTCCAAACTGCAGGATGTACTCTCCCTGCACTTCCTTCATGTCAGAGGCATCCCCTCCTCTCTGATAGATGACAGTCAGAGCATCGTCCTCCCTCACAGGTGCAGACTTGTCCTGAAGCTTGGGGTCATTTTTAATCCTTCGAGCTTCTTTTGACGAGTCCTGGAGAAGGTATCCAAGTGGCCCCTTGTGGAACGCCACAGAGATTTTCCCTGGATATGGCGCAACTTTCTTCTGCATCTTGACATGCAGTGAAAAAAGAAACAATTATATTAAACAAAATTGATTCCAAACACAAACAAAGACATTCCAGGTTATAATCTTGCTGCTGGGTTTAGACAGCAGGATGCAGGAGAACAATAACGAGACACAATTTGAAAGAACATTGACAACATTTGTGATAAAAGTGTTTTTTACTCCAGGTATAACAAACTGTTCTGTCTGTAAATAAAAACCTTTCATGGTTGAATGATTATTGGCATATCTGCAAAATTTGTGGTAACTGCTTAGTAGTCATGGCACATAAGAATTGCTGGTAGATTCCCGCGCGGGAGCCTGGGATTGTTTAGCTAAACGGCCTAAACCGTTTCTCTATGGTAGTGCTAAACTACGGTGGCCCCTAGAGACAAAGCACGTACAAACTCAAAAACACTTGCAAACTCAAAAACACAACGGAAGTGCTCCAGGACGCTAGGGGCAGTGTTGAGCTCGATTTGCAAAATAAACGGCAAGTTTGTCTGTATGGGACGGTCTAGTCTCCGTCGCGCTTCCCAGGTTGCCTAGCAACCATGATACTAACCGCTGGAAACGTGTCATACAACTTTGTTTGACAGAAATGAAGGAGAACATATTTTGTTCATTTGTTTGTTTGTTTCTACAAGAGCTTTGTGTGATTTGATAAGTATCTGAGGCTGAGACCACAGGACAGTAAAACATGATTTTTGGGCTTCATTTCTGTACTGAACAGTTATTTAAGATTAGCTAGTAAATAAGAATTAGCTGATGTTGTTCATGAGACTAAAGTCATCTCACTTTGGTAATGTAAATATAATATGGCCAATATTATAGTTATTATATTAGTCATTATTAGCTATTACAGCAGTGAACATGAACTCTGTGTCAAATACTGAGCCTCAGTACAGATTCAAGTTGCAGTTATTTACATGTCTTATCACCTTAAATCTTCACTCAAAGACAAGTATCTTTGACAGTGCATATATAGGTGTATCATATATAAGAGACAAATGTTGTTCCTTCAGTATGTTGGCATTACTAAATTTGGCTCAATGCTTACATATATGTGTAAAAAGAAAATGTACAAGCTGTGATAACTGTGTCTGATAGAATGAAGAGTCGACTGATATATGAAATATTCCTTTATTGGGTGAGAAAATCAGACCATGTCATAACTGCTGTAAGTCACACAGAATAGATATCAGAGCCTTAAACAGGCTGACGTCTGCTAAATGGGTCAAACTGGGCAGAAAGTCTACAAACACATAACATCCTTATAGAATATGATGTAACACTATAGATCAACTTAGCTCAGAATATATAAAGCATATAAACAATTACAGCAATATGATGCAACAAACACAGCAGCTACTGATCCAAAATACTCAAAGCTTCATAGAACTGAAACCAACATTTATTTTTAGCTCCATTCTGCTGCTGATACAGACTTTAGGTTTCTGAACATTAAACTTGTTGCTGCCTTTCATAGTGTGTAACTTGAAGGCCCTGAGTACTCTGAGTACTTTCTCCCACACTGGAAACACTGGGAGGATCACATTATTTGAACATTACCTAATAAGACTGATTCAGCACAGACAGTTATGTTAAACTTTCCTAGCAGTCCTTCACAAACAGGGAACAGTCTGTCTATTCTCTCCATCTGTCAGCTGCTGCTGGCTCTTCCTCCTCCTCTTCCTCACACACTGCTGAGTTTGTCCTGGTGGATCATCAGGGGTGCAAAGCCTCACAGATGATGTGCAGCAGTGTGTCCCTCAGTCTGTCCTCACTCTGGACACTTGCAGGTGTCACACATGGACATCAAATGTGTGATAAGCTGCAGGATTCAAACACAAGTGTAACTTATAAACACATGTTCATACTTTTATTCCACAATCAGAGAGAAAGAAACAGAGAGAGAGTGCAGGACAGACAGACAGGTGACAGTCTCAGGTGTACACACTGCTACACAACAGCACAGAGAAGCAGGATTTAGTGTTTGTGTTATTACGAGTGTAAACAAGAAGAGTTCCCAGATGGTACAGTGGACACATGTGTGACTGCTGTGATTAAAGCATCTTTCTTTCAGCTTAACGAGTGAACCGTCAGCTCGTTCAAACACACGTTAAAGTCCGTTTGGCTCGACACCACCGAACAGAGGCAGCAATATAACATAGCTCACATTAACAGTGCAGTGAATCCTGCTTGTGCCGTGATGTTCAGGACTGCAAACCGAGCAGCATCACTGACTTTCAGCTTGTTGTGTTTGTGGATATATGACTGACTTTAATTATCCACAAAATCATCACAATCTCTGTAAGATTAAGGTCGACTATATATATATATTTATTAAAGTAAAGGCTTTAAAACCAAGTTAATTCTGAAAGTACAAACATCGCTAATGTCAACTTTCCCGACATGTGGCCAACAATAATGGTTTCATGTTCTTCATTAAAAAAATATTTGCGCATTAATAAGTGACATAATATTCAGTACTTACTTCTGAAAGTTTACTCTTCCTCCGCTCCGCTTCCACTGTTTTTTTTTTCGGCAAAATTATCCACACCACCACCGCACTATGAAGTCTGGGATATGTTGGGCCATGAAGGCTACACCGACCCATCCTTAAAATTCAGGGAAATTAAGGACGCATTTCAGGGCCGCATTTCGGGCAGCCTTTGAATTCGGAAAGCCTTCTCTTGTGGCTGTGAGGTAATCGGCCTTAAAATGCGGCCTTTAAGGCTGCAAACCCCAAATCCGGTCATTGGTACTTCCTGGCTTGTGTAGTTACTAGGTAACAAAAGCTCAACACTGCCCCTAGCGTCCTGGAGCACTTCCGTTGTGTTTTGGATTTTGCAAGTGTTTTGGAGTTTGCAAGTGTTTTGGAGTTTGTACGTGCTTTGTCTCTAGGGGCCACCGTACTAAACCACTACGGGTGTAATATACTTTTGGCCACTACGGTCTTCCGGCGCTGTTGCGAGTTTGAGATGCGGCGGCACTTTTAAAAAATCTCCTCTTTTACGTTTCGGGAGAGAAAATAAGTAACTCAACGCTCGCAACACATCCCAACGCTCCTCATTCATTGATCAAAGGTAAGAAACGTCGTTTGAAATAAGAGTAAACCAACAGAATACATTTACAGGTGTATATTACAGGTAATAGGTGTTCTGTCCTCACTAGATGTGGGCGTGATTTAGCTTATCCAGTTTGACAGACAGTGAACAGAATGAGAAGAAGAGAATGCTTTGAACTGAGATTCTTCTTTACTTCGATCTGCATCTCCAGTTTACAGGCCATGTTACTGAGGCTTCTTATACATGGTGTCCTTTATCCATTTTCATTACTCTCCTTTCTCTTTTCTTTTTGTAAAACTAAATAAACACAAAACAGATAATTACCTTCTCATTCACTGAACATACATAATGTACTAATTGAAACTTAGTTTTCATGACAACCAGCAAAAAACATAAATCTTAAGGTTGCCTAAATTAAACATAAACATCACCTTCAGTTAACTAGCATTATTGATCATAGCAAGTTAGCAAACACATGCTAATATACAGTCGCTAGCACACAAGTAGCTTTACAAATGAGTAATGACCACACAGCTGAAATAGTAACTCAGTATATGCACATTACACATGTATCACAAATCAGATAGTTAAGGTTATAGTATGTAATGAAAACTTACAGGCATGCGTGGGCAAAAGTTTCACCTCCACTGAGCACTTGTAGCAAACTAGCTGGGCATAACAACTTCCCAAGTACCAACTGTGGCCACAAGAGGGTGCCAAATCATACAAACAAAAGCATATTCCCACATTAAAGTTATACCAACACACTCCCCGCCTGGTATAAAGTATTTTATACCACTCCGTCTTTTACTTTACTTTTTAGTTTCCTGTATACCTCAGTCTTTCTTTATAGTTTCCTTGGGGAACAGAAGGATGAGCTGAGAAACTGGACGTAGGTAAATCCGTGGAGCACCTTGTTTCACAACCCTAACCTCCACCTTTCTGATTTTATTATCTTGACTAGGAATGTTCTTAACAATGAGACCAATAGGCCATTCATTTCGCTTGGTTTGGTCATCCTTCAGTAAGACAATGTCTCCGATTTGCATGTCCCTTTTGTCATTGATCCACTTCTTTCTGGACTGCAGTGTTGTCAAATATTCTTGTCGCCATCGTTTCCAAAAGATGTCGGCTAGACATTGGACATGTCGCCACTGTTTCCTGTATAGGTCTTTCAAGTCAAACACCCCTTCGGGAGCAGACACAACGTTTGCTTTCTGAGTAAGAAGCATTGCTGGTGTCAAGACTGTCGGTGACTCTGGATCTGTACTCACCGGAACCAATGGCCGAGCATTCATAATTGCCATCACTTCTGCCATCAAGGTGACAAGGACTTCATGAGAAAGACGGGTAGGCCCAGACTGCAGCAGCATGGCATCTAAGATCCGACGAGCAACACCAATCATTCTTTCCCATGAGCCTCCCATATGGGATGAGTGTGGTGCATTAAAGGTCCATGAGCAGCCTTCATTACTAAGGTAATTTCGGACCTCTGAGTCATCTGTAAAGATCCTTAACTCTCTACAGGCACCGACGAAGTTGGTTCCACGGTCAGACCTGAGAACCTTGGAAGGTCCTCGTATGGCAAAAAACCTTCTTAAGGCGTTAATAAAGCTTGAGGTGGACATGGATTCAGTCACCTCTATATGCACTGCTCGTGTTCCTAGGCACGTAAACAACACTGCCCATCGCTTGTTTTCTGCTGTGCCTCCTCTTGTTCGTCGTGACACTACACTCCATGGTCCAAAGACATCTAGACCAACTCTGGTGAACGGGGGTTCTATGCAAAGCCTATCCTCAGGCAAGTCAGACATCTTTTGCTCTTGAGGCTTTCCTCTGAGTTTGCGGCATATGACACATCCATAGATCAAGCTAGAAACCAGCTTTCTTACGCCAATTATCCACAAACCGGCTGAGCGAAGTGCCCCCTCAGTTAAGTGGCGACCTTGGTGGGCAACTTCCTGGTGATGATGTCTCACTAACAAAGTTGTCACATGGTGTCTCTTTGGGAGTATGACTGGGTGTTTTTCATCATATGGAAGGTCAGCTGAAGAGAGCCGTCCACCTACTCTAAGCACTCCATCCTGATCGATAAAGGGGTTCAACCTCCACAGAGGACTTGCTTCGGAAATTTGTTTCCCTCTCTCCAATTGTCTCACTTCTTCTGTGAATACAAACTGTTGAACACTCCAGATCACTCTAAATTTTGCCTGTGTTTGTGGATTTTGAGGGACTTGTTTTGAAAGCCTGGACCTGCATCTTGCCACGCTGATGAGCTTCGCCATTCCATTTATCAGAGTTTTCCATGAGGAGAACCGTTCAAATCTCTGTGGACTGAGAGGTCTATCAGTAGCCTTAGTTGTCAGGGTGCTGACTTCTGGGCGAATCTCTGCATCGTGCTGTGGTTCAACAAGGTCAAACTTACTTAATGTCACTGATGGGGATACCTGTTGTTGGGCCTGCTTTAGGAACTGAGGACCAATGAACCAGCTTGTTTTGTGCAGGAGACTTGCTGCAATCGGCCTTGTTGCGATGTCAGCTGGGTTGTTTTCTGTTGCAACATAATTCCACTGTGTGCATGTAGTGGACTTCCTAATTCTGGAGACTCTGTTGGACACATAGATGTAAAACCTTCGCGAAGCATTATAGATGTAGCCTAGCACAATCTTGCTGTCTGTGTAATACCTTACAGCATGCAGCTCAAGGTCCATCTCCTGACAAATGAGCTCTGCCACCTCTACAGCAAGAACTGCAGCACACAGCTCCAATCGGGGGATGGTATGTGCAGGCTTGGGTGCTAGCTTGGATTTACCCATGACAAACCCGATGAAGCACTGTCCTTGTTTATCAATAGCTCGTATGTAGGCAACTGCTGCAATAGCCATTGACGAGGCATCTGAGAAGACACAAAGCTCTTGGTGCTGCATGGAGGACAGAGAAGACGGAATATAAGGCCTGGGTATGTGCAGAAGCTCTACCTCTGACAGGGAGTCTTTCCATGCATTCCATTGTCTTTCTTTGGCAGGTGGAAGAGGATCATCCCATTCACATGGTTCTGTGGTAAGTTCTCTGATGAGGGCTTTGCCTTGGACAGTGATGGGAGCAATAAAACCTAACGGGTCATACAAGCTGTTGACTGTAGAGAGTATGCCTCGCTTAGTGAAGGGTCTTTCTTCCTTGGAAACTTGGAAGGTGAAAGAATCTGATTCAAGACTCCAGCTCAGTCCAAGGCTACGCTGAACAGGAAGAGGATCTGTCCCTAGGTCTAGGTTTTTCAGGTCCTTGGCCAGATCATCAGCTGGAAATGCATCCATTACCTTGCTACTGTTTGAGGCAATTTTGTGTAGCCGTAAATTGGACTCAGCTAACATCTTCTGTGTTCTTTGAAGAAGACTGATGGCTTCTGTTTCTGTAGGGAGTGAAGTCAGACCGTCGTCGACATAAAAGTTTCTGGTAACAAACTCCCTTGCATCTTTGCCGTGCTCTGCCTCGCCTGCTTGAGCTGCTTTTCTCAGCCCATAGATCGCCACAGCTGGTGAGGGGCTATTGCCAAACACATGCACTGTCATGCGGAACTCTGTCACATCTTTTGTGAGGTCATTTTCTCGGTACCAGAGAAAACGTAGGTAGTTCCAGTGATCTTCCCTTACAGTAAAGCAGTAGAACATCTGTTCCACATCCGCAGTTATTGCTATAAGCTCTTTTCGAAACCGCAGTAGCACTCCAACCAAAGTGTTGTTCAAGTCTGGACCACTTAAAAGGACATCATTCAATGACACCCCCTCGTGTTTGGCGCTCGAGTCAAAAACTACCCGTATTTGTCCAGGCTTTTGTGGATGGTATACTCCAAACAATGGAAGATACCAGCACTCTTCCTCAGGCTTCAAAGCAGGTGCTAACTCTGCTTGCTGACTGTCAAACATCTTCTGCATGAACTTAACAAAGTGATCTCTCATGTCTGCCTTCCTGTCGAGACTCCGCTTGAGAGTATGCAGTCGTTTGAGAGCTTGCTGGCAGTTGTTTGGCAGTCGCTGCCTATGTGTTACAAAGGGCAGAGGCGCGACCCAACTATTAGAGTTGTCTTGGTACATCTCACTTTGCATGATCTTGAGGAAACGTTCATCTTCCAGTGAAGGTCCGGGTCTCTCATCGTCTTCGCTCTTGATGAACACTGTATCACCGAGCTTGTCTGTTTTGACCCCGTGATAAGTATCCATGTGGCTTTGAGTAGTGCATCTCTGCTGGACTGTTAACAGCTTTTCCTTTGCATTCATACTGTTGAAGCACGGGCTGAGATATGATGGTCTCCCATTGAGCAGCACGTTAGTTTTATAGGTTCTCACAGCAGAGCTCGGCTTATGCGTGCGCCCCAAACAGACATCTCCTATGACTACCCAGCCAAGGTCGAGCCGTTGAGCAAATGGAGCATCTGCTGGTCCATTGTGTTGTTCTCTCACTTTATGCAAATTCAACACATCCCTTCCTAGGAGCAGAAGGATTTGTGCGTCTGAATTGATGGGAGGGATTTTGTGTGCAATGTCTTTCAAGTGAGGAAAATGTTGTGCAACTTCAGGAGAGGGTATCTCAGACCGGTCCTCTGGAATCATATCACATTCCAGCAATGGAGGTAGAGGTACCTTGGTGTTGCCATCAATCGACTCTATGATGAAGTGTTTGGCTCGCTTTCCACTCATTTCCATTATGCCTGAGCACGTCTTGAGTGTGTATGTCTCTGTGTTCCCGTCCACCTCGAAGATGTCAAAAAACATGGATCGTGCGAGAGAGCGATTGCTCTGATCATCTAAGACTGCATATAGTTTGATTGCTTTCTCTCTCTTGCCAGAAGGATAAACCAGAGCTAGACAGATTTTGGCACAAGACCTGGGGCTATGCCAATCTCCACAGACTTCAGTGCACATGGCTTTAGCTGAGGTTGACACTGGCATGGCTTGAGGCTCCCCGCCATGCTTTCCTGTCTCTAGTGGCAGTCTGAAGTCGTGAGGGGGTGGGCCTGGATGCAAAGCCGAGACGTGCTTGTCGCTTTCACATTCCTTACAAGTAATTTTGGCTGTGCAGTTCTTTGCTAGATGCTTGGTGGATCCACAACATCTGAAGCATATGTTCTTCTCCTTTAGGTAAGCTTTTCTTTCTTCAAGAGACTTACTACGAAAACTGCGACATTTCCTAAGAGGGTGTGGTTTCCTATGGAGAGGACACTGCTTGTCTGGGTCATCCCACTTATCCAATTCACTTACCCCCAGTTCACATGACACATCTGTCTTTCTTACTGATATCTGTGTTCTGTTGTACCTTATAGGTCGTTCAGCTTTCCCTACTCCTGTTGAGAGAAAAAAGAAGCTGGGATCATTCCTGATTCTCGCTTGTTCTCGTACAAACTGGGAAAAGACAGAGAAAGGTGGGAAGGCAACGTTGTGGTTTGTTTTGAACTTGGATGCACATGAAATCCACTTCTCTTGCAATGTGTGTGGTAGTTTCTCTACAATAGGATTGACACCACGTGCTGTGTCGAGGAAAGCGAGCCCAGGTGAGTGCCCTTCTGCTTTGGCGAGTTCCAGTTCAAGTAAGAGGTCACCAAGTTCCCTCAGCCTGCTGTTGTCTTTGGCAGATATTTTTGCAAAGTCTTCCATTTTCTTAAAGAGGGCATGTTCAATCACCTCTGGAGCTCCATATGACTCCTCCAAGCGCTGCCAAACCATTTCAAGGCTTGCAGCAACATTATAAATTTGCGCAGCGCTGACTCTCCTTGCTTGCTCAGACGACTGTGGTCCTAACCATTTTATAAGGAGGTCAAGTTCCTCTCTAGGTGACAAAGACAAGTCCTTGATTACATTTAAGAAGGAGGATTTCCATGTCCGGTAGTTTTGGGGTTCGTCGTCAAATTTCTGTATAGTAGTTGACACAAGCTCTCGTCTCATTAAATATTTTGCCACATCTGTTATAGCAAATCAAATCAAATCACTTTTTTATTGTCACATCACATGTGCAGGCACACTGGCACAGCACATGCGAGTGAAATTCTTGTGTGCGAGCCCCACAAGCAACAGAGATGTGCAAACACAACAACACAAACGAGCAAAATACAAGAATGGCCAACCTGAAACTAATAAATATATGTACAATATATAATAGTGTATGCATTTCTGGATGTGTATACTAAATATTTTCCTACGTGTGTGTGTGTGTGTGTGTGTGTGTGTGTGTGTGTGTGTGTGTGTGTGTGTGTGTGTGTGTGTACACATATTTTACAAATTAAATAGAGTAAACAATAAATAAAATATACAGAGTGAGACATGTGCAAAACAGTGGCATTACTGTACAGTATGGAGTGCATAATGTTGAAGTTCCAGTAGTAAAGCTGAGGTGTCTATGACGTGTTCAGCAGTCTGATGGCCTGATGGAAGAAGCTGTCTCTCAGTCTGCTGGTACGGGACCGGATGCTGCAGAACCTCCTTCCTGATGGAAGCAGTCTGAACAGTTTATGGCTGGGGTGACTGGAGTCCTTGATGATCCTCCCCGCTTTCCTCAGGCAGCGCTTCCTGTAGATGTCTTGGAGGGAGGGAAGCTCACCTCCAATTATCCGTTCAGAGCACCGCACTACTCGCTGGAGAGCTTTGCAGTTGTAGGCGGTGCTGTTGCCATACCAGGTGGTGATGCATCCAGTGAGGATGCTCTCAATGGCACAGTGATAGAAGGTCCTGAGGATGCGGGGGCTCATGCCGAATCTTTTCAGTCTCCTGAGAAAGAAGAGGCGCTGCTGCGCCTTCTTCACTGTTTTGTTTGTGTGTACTGACCACGTAAGATCCTCAGCCAGATGTACGCCAAGGAACCGGAAGCTGCTCACTCTCTCCACAGCAGCGCCGTTGATGGTGATGGGGGTGTGTACTTCTCTGCACCTCCGGAAGTCCACTATCAACTCCTTTGTCTTTGCGACGTTGAGGGTGAGATGGTTGTCTTGACACCAGTGGGTCAGGGCGCTGACCTCCTCCCTGTAAGCCGTCTCATCACCGTTGGTGATAAGACCCACCACTGTAGTGTCGTCCGCAAACTTCACAATGATGTTGGAGCTGTTAGTGGCTGTGCAGTCGTAGGTGTAGAGTGAGTACAGGAGAGGGCTCAGTACACACCCCTGTGGAGCACCAGTGTTCAGTGTGATGGGGATGAGGTGATGCTGCCCAGTCTGACCACTTGGCGTCTGTCAGACAGGAAGCTAAGGATCCAGCTGCAGAGGGAGCTGCTCAGTCCTAGATCCTGCAGTTTCCTGTCCAGCTTCGAGGGAACGATGGTATTGAATGCTGAGCTGTAATCTACAAACAGCATCCTCACATACGTGTCTCTCTTCTCCAGGTGTGACAGGGCAGTGTGTAGTGTCAGGGCTATGGCATCATCAGTGGACCTGTTGTGGCGGTATGCGAACTGTAGAGGGTCCAGTGAGTCGGGTAGTGCAGAGCAGATGAAGTCCCTGACCAGCTTCTCGAAGCATTTGCTTACGATGGGGGTCAGGGCTACAGATGAGTTATTGTGGGTAGGTGGTATTGGCGTGAGTGGTTCAAACTGATGTGCTGGACTTGTGTATGTCCCATGATCGTGGTGATCGCTGGGTGGATGTTGCGGTCTAAGCTCCTGATGTGTGAGGTCCTCCTCTTTCCACAAAGGTGCTTTGGGTAGAGCCACAGATGAGCTTGGATATCCTTTTTTAAGGTATGGTGATGACTGTGCGTCATCTTCAGCAGGAGTATTTTCTTGAATATTTTGCACATATGACTGTCTGTCAATGTAATCTTGAACTCTTCGCTTACAGTCTGCAGGGATGATTGGGAGTTGCCCGCTTTTCTGGGAATTTTGTTCCTCCAGCTGAACCGCTGCCTCTAAGACCTGTGCTTCAGCTGATGCAGCAGCAGCCATTTTCTTCACCTGGAGAATATGCAGCTGTGCTTGGATTTGGGCTTGTTGTTTCATAGCTTCCGCTTCTTGTTCCGCATAAGCCAACTGCGCTTGTGCAGCCTCTGCTTTGGCACGTGCCCTGAGCGCTGCAACGCTTGCTGTTGACCTGTTGGAAAGTTTTGAGCTGGAACAGTATGATCTTGTCTCCAGAGATCCAAGTGTCTCTACCTGCTGGGCTTGGTTAGCTGATGGCTCAGACATTGTGAATACAGTAGCCGCCTTGAATGGTGAAATCTGCTGAATTGTAAGCCTTTTTACTGTTCTGTCCTCACTAGATGTGGGCGTGATTTAGCTTATCCAGTTTGACAGACAGTGAACAGAATGAGAAGAAGAGAATGCTTTGAACTGAGATTCTTCTTTACTTCGATCTGCATCTCCAGTTTACAGGCCATGTTACTGAGGCTTCTTATACATGGTATCCTTTATCCATTTTCATTACTCTCCTTTCTCTTTTCTTTTTGTAAAACTAAATAAACACAAAACAGATAATTACCTTCTCATTCACTGAACATACATAATGTACTAATTGAAACTTAGTTTTCATGACAACCAGCAAAAAACATAAATCTTAAGGTTGCCTAAATTAAACATAAACATCACCTTCAGTTAACTAGCATTATTGATCATAGCAAGTTAGCAAACACATGCTAATATACAGTCGCTAGCACACAAGTAGCTTTACAAATGAGTAATGACCACACAGCTGAAATAGTAACTCAGTATATGCACATTACACATGCATCACAAATCAGATAGTTAAGGTTATAGTATGTAATGAAAACTTACAGGCATGCGTGGGCAAAAGTTTCACCTCCACTGAGCACTTGTAGCAAACTAGCTGGGCATAACAACTTCCCAAGTACCAACTGTGGCCACAAGAGGGTGCCAAATCATACAAACAAAAGCATATTCCCACATTAAAGTTATACCAACACAATAGGTGTGTTGCGATTGCATTTACGAAGCATCCATCGGTCAGTGGTTACACTGAAATCATGCAGTTTGTGCTTTGACCTCCAGAGGGCGACAAATCAGCACAGACAGAGAGCTCCATTCAAACTTTGCTGCCATCAGGAATAATTCTTCAAATATAATCATCAGTGTTTGAGCAGTTCTGATATCAGGGACAATCTAGACATGTGTGACAATACTGAACGTGTCACATGACACACCTTAAACATCATGTGATCCACTCTCAGTCTGCACTTTCATTCATGACTTCAACAGGTTGAAATGAGCTTTGAACAAACATCAGTTCAGTGCTGAAATATTCAAACGCTGCAGGAAGAAGAACAACAAAGTGATGACAGATGTTTGTGCTTCAAACTGGAAAACCAGCAGAAATAAATCACAGCCTGCCAGAGGTTTAGGAGTTTCTGAGGTGCACCTGAACGCAGCATAGTGTTTCAAAGCCCCTGATTGTCTTCAAACGCCGCATTAGGCTGAAAGTTTACTTTCACTTCCTGAACTTCGTGGAGTGGCGCTTGTTGTTGGTGTGAAGAAACTGTAAGTTTGCTTTGTTTCCTCCTTTAACAGTTTGTCTTTAGGAACTTTACTGTTTGTTCAGCTCATGTTTGAGTTCTTCACACAACAAACTGTGTGTGTTTGTATTAAAGTCAGTGTGTAATGTTTCCTGGCTAACATCAGCTGTGTGCAGCTTAGTTCAGCACAAATCTGCCGCTCCATAGTTCACGGTAACGGACTCACAGCTGGACCAACGAGGCCGAGTGTGTCCGCCACTCTGAGCTACGTTCGTGTTTGTGTGCTTGTAGTTTGTACTTTGTGAGTTCACTCAGAGGACGCAGCGTACGTGATGACGTCACAGCCCTTTACCTCCTTTACTGTCACTGTGATTAATATTTACACACCACACGAGACACCTGACAGCATGCTAACGCTAAGCTAAAGCTAAGCTAACGCTAAGCTAGCCAAGAACCCAGAGTGATGTTAAAGCTGAGTAAACACTGACCCCAGACCAGCACCGTGATAAAGTGAGCTGCTGCTGCTGAACCTGAACAGGTAACAAAGTGATGAGCAGTCAGGCTGCAGGTTTCTACCTGTTCATGTTTCCACAGTAGAATCACTTTGAAGTGTCTTTGTGCTGTTTCATCTTTGATTTGTGTTCATAAACACTCAGAGAAACATCACGTGACCTCATCAGGATCTGTGTTGGTGTGTGGGGCTGTACCTCAGCTTTAGATTATGGTGATTATGAGACAGTGTTTCAGCTCATTTTACACAGTAACATGAAAGTACTGTTATGAGGAGTAATGACGTAACATACTCCATTACTTTTAATTAAAGTGTTCTGTGTAATATGTGTAATAATGACTTTTTTGAGTAACTTCATCTCTGTCAATAACAACATTCATACGTGGAATAAAACCACATCAGTGGATCATTGCTGGAGCTGCCTGGACTTCAGTCTTCAGCATCTCAACCAACAGCATCGACATGCTGCTCCAGATGTCTGTGCTCCAGATGTTTGTGCTCAAGTGATCAGACTCACAGTTTCATCCTTGAAATAAGTGTTTATATTGTTGACCCACCATTGATCATGATCAGTGGTGGGTCAGCGACATGCTTTCTTTCCGTCTCAGGTTTAAATATCTGGGACTCTCCACCGTTTGGTTTTAAAACTGAAGAAGCTTCTCGGATGAAACGTCTTCCAGAAACTTAAAGACGTCTCTTTTCTTTCCAAGCTCCTTAGATCACATGACCTGGATGACTGAACCTACAGACATATTGACCTGGTTTCTAGGTCACATGACAGGTCAGAGGTCAGCGACTGTAACTCGGTTACTCCTGTTAATGTGAACTCACTGAGTGTTTGTGGTTTACCTCTCAGACTGACTGAAGATGATGATGGAGGAAGAGGAGGACAGAGCAGAGTCTGCAGGGTCCAGCTGTCCGTCTGTGAGGAGTGACGGGTCCAAAGATCATAATCCAGACTTCAGTGGTGAACCTGGAGCAACGAGGTCAGAGAGCTGAACTCACTGAGTAACAGAAATAATTCTGCACTGACATTATAATCAGTGTTGACTCTGGTTGATTGTCTGACTGTGTTTGTGAGCTGAGAGGAAATGAAAATGAGTTTGTAACAAAAATCAGTTTTGTCCAGTTTTCCTGTAAAAAGCTGAACTCTAATCTAAGAGGATGTTACTGACAGGAAACAGCTGCATTATCTGCAGTCTGTGTGATCACAGCTGCTTCAATCATGTTTGTGTCTGCAGAGGTCAGAGGTCACAGTCTGTAGGGTCCAGCTGTCCGTCTGTGAGGAGTGACCGGTCCAAAGATCAAAATCCAGGCTTCAGTGGTGAACCTGGAGCAACGAGGTCAGAGAGCTGTGATGACTCCTTTACATGTTTGTGTTTCCTGGATAAATATGACCTGAAACATCCTCAGATTGTTACAAAGATTCATTAAAAAGAAAACAATGAAAGAGAAAAGATCCAAATGTTCGACTTGGTCATTTGCTGTTTGAGGACAGTGATGCTCATATCTGTGGGGAAAGTGTGACCTGAGTGGGTTCATGTTTGTCTTTAAAGAACAGCTCTGATGCTCTTTGTGTCTGATCTGTTAAACAGTCTGAGAGGTCACACAGAGACCCAGCAGCTAAAGCCTGGATCATACTGGCTGCTGTTACTCCATCAGGACAACACTGAACCACAGTGCTGTTCATGGAAATCAGTGCAGCTTTACACTGTATCACCAAAGTACTGACTCGTCTGCCTTCACACACATGTAAACTTGAGTGACATCATATTCTGAGTCCACAGCATTTAATATGATGTCAGCCAAGAGTTCAACATATAACAGCTTAAACTGTTCTGAAAAGGTTTTTTCACAGGTTAAAAAGTGTTTACGGGATTTTTAACAGTTCTTTCAGAAGCACATACGTGAGGTCAGACACAGGGAAGCAGCAACACTGACTGAACACAGCTTTTAGAGGCTAAATTCACATTTTAATAATGAAAGTGGCTTCATGTGTGTGTCCATGGTTCATCCACAGAGTGGAGCAGCAGAGCTCAGAGGGTCCCAGTGGTCAGTCTGCCCAGCAGCATCAAACACAGCTGGACTCCATGTTTATGGTCTGTACATGTACAACAACTACTTTATTATTAATATTAATACATTTGTTTATAGGTCCCTTTCAGAACACCAAGGACTCTGTGGACTAAATGACCAAAAGAAACAAACTTTGAAATCAGACGGTGCAAATGTGATCACAGGGAAACGTTTTAAACATCGAGGCTTTAAACAGAAACCAAAGTGAAACAGTTTGTAGTCGAGATCAGTGGGAATGAAGCTGAATAACTGTTTCTTCAATAACTCTGAGAAATAAATGACAAATATGATGGAAATTAGCAGCATTAGCACTTACTAATGATGTGAGTCAACACTCTGCTGTATTCAGACGACCACATTAGGTGGTGTAATGGAAACCAGTGGATCCAGTCCAGTCGTGGCGACCTGTGGCGAGTCGATCTGAGCAGCTACTAATGGAAACGGGGCCATAGATGTGTTTGTGCTTAATAACAGTGAATCACAGGATTTTTACATTACAGTTAAAATCTCATGTTGTTTGTTAAAGTGTGCAGTTCAGGGTGTGTTACTAAAACTGTGGTTTGCTCACTTTCCAAAGACCCAGCCCCCATAAAAAGCAGCCAATCAGCTCTAAGAGTTACACACACGTGTAAACCAGAGCAGCAAATCAGGTCCAAATGTGTTGTTCACAGTGAGTGGATCATCAGTGTGCTGCTATGTTAACATCCTGCAGCAGGATGTGTTTGGTCAGCTGGTTCACATTTCCTCAGGACCTTCTTGATGTGATGTTCTTCTGCCTCCCTGGCTGCTGTGTCTGTGGGGATGGCGTTCGCTCTGTGTTGTAGCGTCCTGATGACGCCCAGTTTGTGCTCCAGTGGATGATGAGAGTCAAACCTTAAATACTGATCTGTATGTGTAAACAGAGTGAACCTTTAAGACCAGCTGTCTGTATGATCAACTCTGTCACCTATAACATCGCCAAGTTTCTGGCTTCGATCATCAACCTGTTGGTAGTTCAGCTCTGAACACCAGTGAAATGTTTCTCCCACTGAAATCGCTGCATTCATATGAACAGAATCAGCGTTTTGGGACCGTGGAGTTGTGGAGAAATTCTCAGTTAATCAGATAAAGTCAAACTTATAATTGGTGAGGAGATCGTGGATGATCTGCTTCTTGATTGTAAAGAAGTGGATGTTGTGTGGACTGAAGTTCAGAGTGGTGGGTCATTCATAAATATTCTGTTCCAGCTGCTGGAGGACAACATCATCACGTTTGTGAAGAACGAGCTGAAGAAGATCCAGAAGGCTCTGAATCCAAATAAGCCCCAGTGCTTGGAGTTTCAGAGGGAGGATGATGAGCAGAGGAGCAGCAGAGAGGCATTTGTGAAGATCACAGTGGACTTCCTGAGGAGAATGAAGCAGGAGGAGCTGGCTGACCGTCTGCAGAGACGTAAGAGGATTTCTTACTTAAGGTTTTAAGCTGTTAGATAAATGAGACACTCATGACACCAGTGTGTTCAGTCATTTCTCAGTGGGTCAGAAAATGTCATCAGCGATTTGTAAAATATGATTGTTGAAGTTGTATTTTTATTATTATTATTCAGAACTTCCAGCTGCTGTTTGTCATCGTAAACTTAAGTCTAAGCTGAAGAAGAAGTTCCAGTGTGTGTTTGAGGGCATCGCTAAAGCAGGAAACCCAACCCTCCTGAATCAGATCTACACAGAGCTCTACATCACAGAGGGAGGGACTGCAGAGGTCAATGATGAACATGAGGTCAGACAGATTGAAACAGCATCCAGGAAACCAGACAGACCAGAAACAACCATCAGACAAGAAGACATCTTTAAAGCCTCACCTGGAAGAGATGAACCAATCAGAACAGTGCTGACAAAGGGAGTGGCTGGCATTGGGAAAACAGTCTTAACACAGAAATACAGCCTGGACTGGGCTGAAGACAAAGCCAACCAGGACATCCAGTTCATATTTCCATTCACTTTCAGAGAGCTGAATGTGCTGAAAGAGGAAAAGTTCAGCTTGGTGGGACTTGTTCATCACTTCTTTACTGAAACCAAAGAAGCAGGAATCTGCAGCTTTGAAGACTTCCAGGTTGTGTTCATCTTTGATGGTCTGGATGAGTGTCGACTTCCTCTGGACTTCCACAAAACTACAATCCTAACTGACCCTAGAAAGTCCACCTCAGTGGATGTGCTGCTGATAAACCTCATCAGGGGGAAACTGCTTCCCTCTGCTCGCCTCTGGATAACCACACGACCAGCAGCAGCCAATCAGATCCCTCCTGTCTGTGTTGACATGGTGACAGAGGTCAGAGGGTTCACTGACCCACAGAAGGAGGAGTACTTCAGGAAGAGATTCAGAGATAAGAAGCAGGCCAGCAGGATCATCTCCCACATCAAGACTTCAAGAAGCCTCCACATCATGTGCCACATCCCAGTCTTCTGCTGGATCACTGCTACAGTTCTGGAGGATGTGCTGGAAACCAGACAGGGAGGACAGCTGCCCAAGACCCTGACTGAGATGTACATCCACTTCCTGGTGGTTCAGGCCAAAGTGAAGAAGGTCAAGTATGATGGAGGAGCTGAGACAGATCCACACTGGAGTCCAGAGAGCAGGACGATGATGGAGTCTCTGGGAAAACTGGCTTTTGATCAGCTGCAGAAAGGAAACCTGATCTTCTATGAATCAGACCTGACAGAGTGTGGCATCGATATCAGAGCAGCCTCAGTGTACTCAGGAGTGTTCACACAGATCTTTAAAGAGGAGAGAGGACTGTACCAGGACAAGGTGTTCTGCTTCATCCATCTGAGTGTTCAGGAGTTTCTGGCTGCTCTTCATGTCCATCTGACCTTCATCAACTCTGGACTCAATCTGCTGGAAGAACAACAAACAACCTCCAAGAAATCTAAATTATTTAACAAACCAAAACTTCAATCTCTCCACCAGAGTGCTGTGGACAAGGCCTTAGAGAGTCCAAATGGACACCTGGACTTGTTCCTCCGCTTCCTCCTGGGTCTTTCACTGCAGGCCAATCAGACTCTCCTACGGGGTCTGCTGACACAGACAGGAAGTAGCTCACAGACCAATCAGGAAACAGTCCAGTACATCAAGGAGAAGCTCAGTGAGAATCTGTCTGCAGAGAAAAGCATCAATCTGATCCACTGTCTGAATGAACTGAATGATCGTTCTCTAGTGGAGGAGATCCAACAGTCCCTGAGATCAGGACGTCTCTCCACAGATAAACTGTCTCCTGCTCAGTGGTCAGCTCTGGTCTTCATCTTACTGTCATCAGAAAAAGATCTGGATGTGTTTGACCTGAAGAAATACTCTGCTTCAGAGGAGGCTCTGCTGAGGCTGCTGCCAGTGATCAAAGCCTCCAACAAAGCTCTGTGAGTAAACATGTGATCAGGCTTTATTTATAACATAAACAGTATCATGTGTGATGGACCCTTAAAAACTTAAACATATTTTTTTACATGATCATCAGCACTAAATACAGTATATTATAGTTAATGTTTGATGGCAGCAGTAAATGTCAGAGTGTCTTAAACATATCTGGGTGTCAGCTTTTATCAAAGTCACGTCCAGAATCATCCTGTAAGTAAATTTCTTTATACAGCAGCTTTCACAGGTCAAAAACCACAAAGTGCTTTACAATAGAAACAGGCAATAAAAACACAGAAGATAAAAACATTAAACAGCAAACACTGAACATCATACAGCCTAAAACTAGTTAAAGGCCACTCTGAATACTAGAGTCTGAATAAATGAGTTAGTGGGACCAGTAAAAGCCTTTGACTGGAAGATCTCAGATGTGAGAAGAGCTGTAGGATTGTAGAAAGTCAGAAACATAAACTGGGACTAAAAGTAAGGACTAAAACTTTAAATAACGCCTAAAATGAACTGGTTACCAGTGTGAAGAGATTAAACTGGAGTAATGTCCAGTCTAATGTGCTGGTTAAAAGCCTCGCAGCATGATTCTGTACTGACTGAAGATAAGATAAGATAAGATAAGATAAGTCTTTATTGTCATTGCACAGTCATACATAGTACAGTAGTACAATGAAATTGGAAAAACTGTCCTACGTCGGCACTACATATAACACAACATGACACGATATGACACATCACAACGTAACAAACAACACAACACAGTATATTAACTTAGTATAAAAAAGAAGAATAAGTGTATGTGTATTGCACACTGTTATTATTGCACATTAATTATTATTGCACCTTGTTATAAATATAAATATTATTGTTATCGTTTTAAACATTGTAAACTCCCCCTAAAAAGTCCAGGGAGGTATCCAGTCAGGTCAGCTATTTACATTGATCAGGGCTGTTGCCCTGTTGTAAAAGCTGTCCTTGAGTCTATTTGTTCGGGACCTCAGCAGCCTGAACCTCCTGCCAGACGGCAGCAGCTTAAACACCCGGTGTCCTGGGTGTGTGCAGTCCCGTAGGATGCTGCGTGCCCTCTTGAGACAGCGAGTGCTGTACAGGTCCTTCAGGGAGGGAAGAGGATGTCCAATGATTTTTTGGGCCATGTTGATGACCCTCTGGAGTGCCTTTCTGTGTGCTGTGGTGCAGCTGGAGAACCACACACCGATGCAATATGTCAGCACACTTTCAATGGAGCAGCGGTAGAAGACGGTCAGCAGCTCCTTCTTCAGGTCCATTTTTCTGAGGATTCTCAGAAAGTGGAGACGCTGTTGGGCCTTCTTTAAGACCGCAGTGTTAGAGCTCCATTGGAGGTCTGTGTCTATGTGCACACCCAGAAACTTGAAACTGGAGACCCTTTCCACGCACTCCCCGTTGATGCTGACAGGCTGCAGCTCGGACTTCCTCCTTCTGAAGTTAACTACCAGTTCTTTTGTCTTGGTGGTATTGAGGTCCAGGTTGTTGTCTGCACACCAATCTGACAGCCTCTGAACTTCAGCTCTGTATGCAGTCTCATCTCCCCCTGAGATGAGCCCCACCACAGTGGTATCATCTGCAAACTTGATGACTGTGTTGTCTGGGTGGGAACTAACACAGTCATGTGTGTACAGAGTGTACAGTAGGGGACTCAGTACACAGCCTTGTGGAGAGCCGGTGCTGAGGCTGAGGGCTGAGGAAAGATGAGGCCCCACTCTAACTCTCTGTACACGGTCTGAGAGGAAGTCTCTGATCCAGCGGCAGGTGGTGGAAGGAAGTCCAATTTCCAGCAGTTTATCTATTAGTCTGTCCGGGAGTATCGTATTGAAAGCAGAGCTAAAGTCAACAAAGAGCAGCCTGGCGTAACGGCCCTGCACTTCCAGGTGAGAGATGGTGGTGTGGAGCGTTGTAGCAATGGCATCTTCAGTTGATCTGTTAGCTCTGTATGCAAACTGGAGCGGGTCGAGTGTGGGTGGCAGGCAGGACATGATGTGACGTCGGACCAGTTTCTCAAAGCACTTCATTATAACAGGTGTTAGAGCAACTGGTCGGTAGTCGTTGAGGCTGCTAATGTTAGTACGCTTTGGCAGTGGGACAATTGTGGCTGACTTTAGGCACGGCGGGATGCAGGACTGGGACAGTGAAGTGTTGAAGATCTTAGTGAAGACCCCAGCCAGCTGGTCTGCACACTCTTTTAGGACCTTTGCGGTTACCCCATCTGGTCCGGTGGCCTTCCTGGGGTTCACTGCCCTCAGTGTGCGCCTCACCTCATATTCCTGCACTATGAGGCTTGGGCTGCTGCTGTCCGATGTTTTTGCTGCTGCTGCCTCTGGTCCCTTCACCTCAAAGCGTGCGAAGAAGTGGTTCAGCTCCTCTGCAAGCTCCGCGTTACCCTCAGTCAACGTGGTATTACCAGGTTTGTAGTTGGTTAAGTGCTGAACTCCCTGCCATACCTGTCGTGAGTTGTTGGTGGTGAAGTGGTCTTCGATCCTTCTCTTGTACGCTGCCTTGGCCTCTCTGATGCCTCTTTTCAACTCAGATCTGGCTGCACTGTACTGCGTACCATCACCGGATCTAAAAGCGGCGTCACGTTGCTTCAGCAGGACCTGGACCTCTTTAGTCATCCAGGGTTTCTGGTTGGAATACACCCGGAGACGTTTGTCCACAGTGACACTGTTGACACAGAAGTTAATATATGAGAGCACTGATGTTGTGTGCTCTTCAAGGTCCTGATGTTCGAACACGCTCCAGTCCGTGTTTTCAAAACAGTCCTGCAGCTGATGTGATGCACCTTCTGGCCAGGTTTTCACAGTTTTTGTGACTGGGGGGGCTCTTCTCCTAATGGGAGTGTATGCAGGGATCAACAGCATGGACATGTGGTCTGACAAACCTAGATGTGGTAGAGGGGTTGCTCTGTAGCCTTTTTGGATGTTGCTGTAGGCTTTATCCAATGTGTTTTTCCCCCTCGTTGCACATTTAATATGCTGTTCAAATCTGGGGAATACTGACCTTAAATCAGCATGGTTGAAGTCCCCAGCTATAATGTGCACTGCGTTTGGATGGGAGTTCTGCTGGTTGCTTATTGTCTTGTGCAGCTCCTCCATGGCAGAGTTAGCATTAGCATCGGGTGGTACATACACGGCCGTTACCATGACAACAGTAAACTCGCGAGGTGAAGACGTTCAAAGACTGTGATGGAGCCATAGGTGATCAACTCCCTCATTGCTCCTCTGGTCTTATTGCTCTGCATCAGTGCACTGCTCAGCTGAAGATGAGTTCACTTCTATATGTTACAATCTGCCTCACCAGTACAGCTCCAAGGATCTGCAGCTGCTGAATCAATTATATTCCTCGTGTTTCTTCTGGTTTCCTGTTGTTAGATCTGCATGCTTGATTGTTTTTCAATCTCTCCAATGTCGTGCACTTTGATTTCCGACTGTACACAGTCTGTGAACCATGACAATTTGTGACAGAATGCAATGATCAGTGAGGACCCGGAGGACACTGACATTTACACTGTGCAGAATGAGACTTGAGACTTTATCTCACTGCTTTGTGGACGACTGATGGAAGGACTAATCACTATATCTGCTTTAATTGAACGAATTTCCATTTCACTGGTTCAGTCTCCCAGAATCTCTCAATCATACCTTGACCTTTTCCTAGAGTAACTAACCCTCACTCACCAGGATATGAGCCAGCCTTCCCTCTCATTGCTACATACTTACAGTCTTGCCTATCACCTAGGGCTGCACGATTAATCATTAGAAAATCCCGATCTCGATTCATACTTGTGTGCGATCTCATTTCCAAATGACAACGATTTAAAAAAAAAAAAAAAAAAAAAACGACGATTGTACCGCATTTTGATCCGGGACGTAATCTGCATGAAAACAAGCGCTCACTCTTCCTGCTCAACAAATGACAAGGGCGGAGCCTTATACCACGTGATACAGAAGCTGTGCCGTGTGATGCTAAAATTAGCGGGAAAAACAACGGAGAGCACGTCAGGGATGACGAGAAAGTGACAGGAGAAAATCCGTCCCGGTCAACCACCCAAACATCAATAACGGGAACCTTATACAGCGCTTCCCTATACACGTCGAACTCGCGCAGGCACAAAGAAATTACGGAGGCTATCACTTATCACCTGACCAAAGATATGGCTCCCATCAACACTGTGCAAAACGAGGGATTTAGGAAAACGATCAACACCCTAGACAAACACTACACAGTGCCGTCCCGCAACTATTTTTCTATTGTTGCACTACCTGCTCTGTACACGCAGCGTCGAGCAACGGTGGAGACAGAATTTCAAGCAGTACAACATTTTGTTGTTTTTATGTTTATTTATTGTTTTTATGTTCAGTCTCAACTGTTACGAAGTTGATGTGCAGTTAATAAGTGCAATAAATAGGGATGGGTATCGTTTAGGTTTTATCCGATACCGGTGCCAAACCGGTACTTTTGAAACGGTGCCGGTGCTCAAACGGTGCTCAAACGGTGCTTAAAGAATGGAGAACACAAACTTTGTCCAAAAACCTCTCATGTTCAGCTGTTTTTTTGTAAAAAGATAACAATGTGTGCCTTTCCTGCAGCTATGGGGCATATATGGTATCACTCTTGACTGGAAGCAGTGCTTAAACAATGGAAAAAACACAAACTTTGTCCAAAAACCTCTCATGTTTAACTGTTTTCCACTTTTTCTTTGGTCATTTTAGCCTTTTTGGCCAGGGTGAAGGGAGTATCTGCCATCAAACAAGAAGACAGCCGCATGTAGCTATGATGATGTTTGCTAGTTCACCTTACATGCATTAATGTAATAACGTGGTTAGCCTACTCAACGTAAATTACACACGAACAACATTAGACTACTCACGCAGAGAAGAACGGCTGCTGCTGCATCATCATCCTCATCATTTCTGCTACACTGGCAGGGCTAGGGGCCAGGACTCTCCTCTTCGGGTTTTTGGGGGATGTTGCTAACTCCGGGTCGATAACAGGCACCACACCCGCAGTAGATGCGCTCGGTGTGAGGTCTCGCAGCAAGCTATCAAATACGGCGCATTTCTTGGCTTTTAAAAAAAACGCTATGCGTCACCAGGTGTTTCATCAGATTCGAGGTGTTACCTCCTTTGACAGTATCACAGTATCAGCTTAAAGCACTTGTTGCTGCTGAGTTTGCATCTTTTGCTGTGAAGTACAGCCAGACTTTGACCGCTTTGCCTTGGACATTTTTAATCTGTAGCTCTGCTCTAACAGAACGTACGTACCCGGCCCCGCCTACTATCCTCGGAAACGTAAAATGATTGGCTAGAAGTGTATCACAGCTCAGGAAAATAAAGCACCGAAATAAAGCACCGAAATGTGCGCTGCTTTTCGGTCTGGTTACTACCGTTTATGTCAGAACCGGTGCCATCATGGCACTGGACACCGGTACCCATCCCTAGCAATAAATATTTATACTGGAAAAGAAAATCGTGAGAGAATCGTGATCTCAATTCTAAGCCAAAAAATCGTGATTCTCATTTTATGCAAAATCGTGCAGCCCTACTGTCACCTGTTCACAGAATGAGTCATCACTTGTTTTTGTTTAGCATTTAATGAACAAGTTCCAGGTCTTTATATTTACACAGGGAACATTTTTAAACTAAAACGTTTTTTAGCCATAAATAGTAATGCACACTGACATTTGTCTTTCTTTCAAAGGTTCAACACAAGAAGTGATTTAAATTAATCACAAACAGTTTGTTATCAAATGACAATTTTTCAGATTATGTCTTTATTTTGTTTTTGTTTTTTAGGCTGAGTGTCCCTGATCTCTCTGAAAGAGGGTATGAAGCTCTGTCCTCAGTTCTCAGCTCCCAGTCTTCTACACTGAGAGAGCTGGACTTAAGTAACAACAACCTGCAGGATCCAGCAGTGGAGTTTCTTTCTGCAGGACTGAGAAGTCCACACTGTAAACTGAATACTCTGAGGTGAGATCAAGTTATGTTGTGCTTTTCATGAATTGACAGAATTAACCAATAAGAAGCCACTAAATGGGGAAAAAAGTCAGTTAAACTTCTGTAATAGTTTTATGTTAGTGTCATCTCTTAGTGTTGACTAGGGCTGCATGATTTTGCATAAAATGAGAATCACGATTTTTTGGTTTAGAATTGAGATCACGATTCTCTCACGATTCTCTTTTCCAGTATAAATATTTATTGCACTTATTAACTGCACATCAACTTCGTAACAGTTGAGACTTAACATAAAAACAATAAATAAACATAAAAACAACAAAATGTTGTACTGCTTGAAATTCCGTCTCCACCGTTGCTCGACGCTGCGTGTACAGAGCAGGTAGTGCAACAATAGAAAAATAGTTGCGGGACGGCACTGTGTAGTGTTTGTCTAGGGTGTTGATCGTTTTCCTAAATCCCTCGTTTTGCACAGTGTTGATGGAGCCATATCTTTGGTCAGGTGATAAGTGATAGCCTCCGTAATGTCTTTGTGCCTGCGGGAGTTCGACGGGTATAAGGAAGCGCTGTATAAGGTTCCCGTTATTGATGTTTGGGTGGTTGACCGGGACGGATTTTCTCCTGTCACTTTCTCGTCATCCCTGACGTGCTCTCCGTTGTTTTTTCCTGCTAATTTTAGCATCACACGGCAGCTTCTGTATCACGTGGTATAAGGCTCCGCCCTTATCATTTGTTGAGCAGGAAGAGTGAGCGCTTGTTTTCATGCAGAGTACGTCCCGGATCAAAATGCGGTACAATCGTCGTCTTTTTTTTTTTTTTTTTTAAATCGTTGTCATTTGGAAATGAGATCGCACACAAGTATGAATCGAGATCGCGATTTTCTAACGATTAATTGTGCAGCCCTAGTGTTGACCTAGTGTTGCAATAAACAGGATTTATTGCAAAAAATCTAAAAACTCTTTAGTGCACCCTCATTGCAATTTAATAACAGTGTTTAATGTTTATGTGTCATTTTTCAGACTGAGTCACTGTAAGCTCTCAGAGAGAGGCTATGAAGCGCTGTCCTCAGCTCTCAGCTCCCAGTCCTCTAGTCTGAGACAGCTGGACCTGAGTAACTCTGACCTGCAGGATTCAGGAGTGAAGTTTCTGTCTGCTGGAGTGAAGAGTCCACGCTGTAAAATGGAAACTCTCAGGTCAGGATTTAAAATGTTCCACCGATGATCATGTTAAACCTGATTTCTATTACTGCATAAACAGTCAATTGATTTGAAAAAAGTCTTAATGTAGAAATTAGCGTCTGGGGTTTTTAGTGATATTTGTTCACTTTCTGTCTTTCATTTGCAATGAAATGTCCCATCTGCTCCTCTGAGTCCAAATTCTTTATTTTAGCAGTGCTTCATCCACCAAACCTTCTAGTTCGATTCCTGTATTCTGAAGGTTTTTACAGAGCTGTTTGTTCAGATATCAGAATTTGATTTTCAGAAAATTTTAGTAATAAAAATATGATCAATTGATTATTTCTGACTGAAAAGATGAAATATATATTTGGTCATAGTGATATGACTCATTGCCTCACTTAAACATAAAATGTAAACAAAAATTCAAAACAATAGATTAATATAAAACTGAATTTGACTGTTGAGCTTAAAGTGAGCTTGAATGTTATTCACTTCCCGTTTTATTTTGGTAGTTATCGTCTCTGGTTTTTACTTTTACTTCCTCCCCCGACATTGTCTACATTAGTTTCAGCTGTAGAAGATTTATTGACTGTTTGATTTGTCACTTTTTTTAAAACTATAATTGTTGACTTATAAACTATTGCTAAAATGTATTTTTATTAAAATACCAAATAATTTATTACTTTATCATCTAATTAGATTATAATTCTGTAAATAGGGGAGATAGTGTGGTCTATGTGGGTTGTCTTCAGGTACTCTTCCTCCCACAGTCCAAGAACATGCATGCAAGGTTAACTGGAGATGTGTGATTGTGAGCATAAATTGTCTGTCTCTGTGTTTACCTGGCTACATCACCATGGTTACTGATGCTGAACCAATAACCTGGTCTGGATCAGGTTATGTTCAGAGTTTTTGTTTAAAATCAACTGAAGTGCCTCGTTTTCACTGATTCTTTCATTTACAGGAAGCTTTAAGTGTGATATAGAGTCAGTTAGGGTTGCAAAGGGGTGGAAAATTTCCGGTAAATTTCCAAAAAGTTTCTGGTAAATTTCCATGGTAAGTTAAGCTTGGGAATTTTGGAAATATTCCATATTGGAAACTTTCCATGGAAATAATGGGAATTATGGAAATTAATGGGAATTTAGGAGAACTAACTGGGAATATATTATTTCCAAGCATAAATATAAACAGAAATCATAAGAAAACCTCCATGCAAAATGTTTTCAACAGATATTTCAACAGATTTATTTGTAAGTACAGTAGAATAGAACACGTTTCAATAACTTGTTTCATGGATGAATAAAAACAGAAATGTTGAGTTCAATATTACCATCCCCTAACCCCGCTCATTCAAAAATGCCCCCTGTCCAAAAATCTCCACAAAGTCCCATTCAAAAGGTTAAATGAAAAATGCCACTTATCCTCCAAAACGTCCCATTAAACATGCAAATCTTCCTTCAAGCAATCCTCTTTTCTCATTTTTGCTCAGTCAATAGACTCTTCCTGGACCTCATCATCATCCAACAACATGTCCACTTCCTCAGCATCCAACTCTGAGTCTTCCTCTTCAGTGTCACTTTCCAGCCTTGTTGAGGATGGCTCTGTGTCAGGCTCAAAGAGCCGTAGGTTTGCCCGAATGCCGACCAGCTTTTCCACTCTCACATTTGTGAGCCTGTTGCGAACCTTTGTGTGGGTGTTGCCAAACAGTGACCAGTTGCGCTCGGAGGCGGCTGATGATGGTGGGATTTGGAGGAGGATGGAGGCTACAGGTGCAAGGGCCTCAGATTCACATAGTCCCTTCCACCAGGTGGCTGCAGATATGTGCTGGCATGACTGCCATATTCCATCCCCTTTCCAAAGGCCTTGCTTTGTTCGATACTTTGCCAAACTGCCTAGAAGTTTGCCTTTATCGAGACCCAGGTGGTCAGACATGGCTGTAATGACCGCATAGGCACCGTTGATCTCTTCCCCAGAAAGTATGCCCTTGTCATATTTGGGGTCCAGCATGTATGCTGTTGCATGCACTGGCTGCATGAAGCCAGTGCATGCTCCCTCTGCTGTTCCAATGACTTGACCACAGCCGTTTCCTCTGCTTTCAGTAGTAGGGAAGTGGGCAGAATTGTCTGGATTTCTTCTTTGAGTTCTGCAAAAAGGCACTGGACATCTGACAAGATGTCACCATCCCCCTCTATCTTTGCTATTGCTGCTGCAATAGGTTTGAGGATTTTCCTGCTGCTAGATACTCTTTCCCAGAACACATCATCCAAGATGACCTTCTTGATGTCACTGTCGATGCCTACAGACTGGGATATGGCCATCTCTTGCAGAGACTCCTTTCCCTCCAGAAGGCTGTCAAACATGATAACAACACCACCCCATCGCGTTATGCTGGGAAGCTTCAGTGTAGTACTCTTGTTCTTTTCCTTTTGCTTTGACAGAAATGTAGCGGAAGTTACTTGTTTGCCTTTAACATATTTCAGAACTTGCTTCACTCTCTTATTCAGAGTGTCCATTGTTTTTAGTGCCATTATGTCTTTTAGGAGAAGGTTTAGTGTATGGGCTGCACAGCCAATAGTAGTTATATGTGGGTAGGTCTCCTCCACATGTGCCCAGGCAACCTTCATGTTGGCTGCGTTGTCAGTGACCAGTGCAAAAACTTTATCTGGTCCAAGGTCATTGATGATCACTTTTAGCTCATCTGCAATGTATTGGCCTGTGTGTCCGTTTTCCTTTGTGTCTACACTCTTGTAGAACACAGGCTGAGGAGTGGTGATTATGTAGTTAATAATTCCTTGTCCCCTGATATTGGACCATCCATCAGTGATGACTGAAATACAGTCAGCTTGGTCAATGGTCTGTTTCACCTTTGCTTGAACTCGACTGAACTCTTCATCCAGTAGATGAGTAGACAATGCATGTCTGGTTGGGGGAATGTATGCTGGTCGGAGAACATTCAAAAATCTCTTCCAGTACACATTGGATGTCAGCATCAGGGGTGAGCCAGTTGCATAGATTGCACGAGCGAAACACTCATCTGCGTTTTTCTGGCTAGTGTCATCCATAAAATCAAAGAATCCTCCGATGCCAGAGGGACCAGGAGCTGATGAGTGGGTATCTGACTCTGATACAGCTGAAACAGATTCATTTTCCCCTTGAGTGGAACTCCTGGCTGCTGCATGTGTTGGGCCTTGAGGAATTTTTTTGCACTTTGCAATGTGCTGCTGCATTTTTGTGGCATTCTTCACGTACGTCTTATCACAATATTTACACATATATACAGGTTTACCTTGTACATTAGCTGGTGTAAAATGTCTCCACACATAGCGCATGTGGCATTTTTCTGTAAAATAAAACAAGAGCTTGTAAAAATGCTAATGCAATGCAAGAGATCGTAATAATACAATTGCAATATGATAATAAACAGATATAAATAGTAAGGCTAGCTAAACAACTGGAATGATCTTCAAAACAAAACAGCCAAATGAGGAAGCTAGCATCTTCTTTATGTTATACTAGCTATGGCTTATTTAGCATCTAACAGATGCTAGCATTTTATTTAGCATCTTATCAGATTGCTATCTATAGGATTAATACATTTTATGTGATATTCACAATTTAAACATTTAATGAATATATTTTCCCATAATATCATCAAAACTTACCTCACTTGTTAAGTCCACAGGCTCAAATGTGTGCCTTCAATACTCTTTGTCCTTCAGGCTCAAAAGTGTGGTCCATGTGTACATGTGATGGAGGCATGCACAGTGCCAGTAGGTGGTCTCAATAGCCATGCAGCAAGCATGTGCTCTGTACATGTGATTAAGGAATGGCATGGATATTCAAGTGTATTTGAATTGCATTTGTTTGTTTTTGTCAATATTATGCTAAAATATACTTTGCTCAACTATATTTAAGTTCCCTAAGAAGAGCCAACCTTCAATTTTGAAAATTCCCAGTTTATTCCCATAAATTCCCGTTAATTCCCGTTTATTCCCATGGAAAGTTTCCATCTTTGAAAATTCCGGGAATTTTGCAACCCTAGAGTCAGTCATATCTGACTAATGTCAGTGAATGAGGCCCAGCTGTAAAGTCACAGCAGTCACACTGTATGTGTCTCATTGTCACTGGAGTTTAGGCTCCATGCATCCAGCTGGTGCTGCAGAAAAAGTAGAAATGTTTCTGTTTGGTTCTAATGCTGAGTCTCTTTTACAAAGATAGCACTGCAGCTAATCCTGCTCATGTAGCCAGTTAGTAAAAACTCAAGTCACTGTCAGACACAGCAGACATTTATTGATAATCTCACTGTATGTGGTCTTTTAGCGCCTCCTAGTTGTGAACATGTGGAGTGGTGTTAGTCTGGGTGACGAGTGTAACTGTTGAGTGAGAAAGACTGTGGTCGTGTCCAAATTCATGGGCTGCTTCCTCCTGAGCACCCGGCCTTCGCGGTCTACGTGGGCCGGGTCCTCAGAAGGTCGGGTAGGCCGGAAGTAAACGGCCGTGAAATTGGACGGTCTAGCCTTCTGATTAGCGTCACTGCTGTCTCGGTGGAGTTTAATAAACTCGGCCGTCTGCTCCTTGCTATCTAAAATATAACAGGACACTGGTGTAAATTGTTGACCATCTCACACGTCTGTTTAATCAGTTTTCTGTTTGACGTTTATTCAGTTGTGTAAAAACCAAGGACGAACCCACCCGGGGGATTCATAGTTTTATTTTATCTAATCTGATAACTTTAATCTCAGCCAAACCGATTTACTCACGAACAAATAAAACACTGAAAAAGCCAAACAATGACATTTTTAGGTTGTCTAAGTGAATTATATATTACTTTTAACCTGATTAGCGAAAGTCTGCGGTGATCTGAAAATGATGTGCCGGGAGTTGTGCCGTTCTCGGCCGCATCAGTGACCCTCGAGCTCCCGGCTAGCTGTCGAGCTGGTGGGTAGCAGACGTCTCCGAAAACGTCGAAGCACTTTTGCAAATATGCGATATCTTGATAAACCGAGCAGATATTTGATGTTTACACAACTACTTTCTCGCCTGAAAATATGTTAAAAGTTTTGTGACCCAGAAAGATTAATAAGAGTAAATTTAAATCTTAGTAGCGGTCGCCATTACCAGAAACTGGAGTTTGGCTGGGCCGCAATATGAATTCTGGGATATGGTGGGCCACGAAGGACACACCCGACCCATCCTTCAAATTCGGGGAAAAGGAGGACGCATTTGTCGGCTGCATTCGGAGGAGTCCACGAATTTGGACAGCCTTCGGCGCGTCGCTGTGACGTTATCGGTCTACAAATGCGGCTCAGGAGGAAGCAGCCCATGAATTTGGACACACCGAGCATGCGTGCTGGTAGCACCTTAGCCACAGCTTGAGTGTGGAGGAGAAGCTGAAAAAGAAGGTTTTCTAGTTTGTAAGGAGGAAAAAAACTGAGAGGAATAAGTTAAAGAGAGGCTGGAGAGTAACACAGAGCAGCAATGAATGCTGCTCACACAATTTAGACAGTTTAGCATTAAATGTTCGAGTGAGTTAGCTCCCAGCTAACTAGCAAACCAGCTAACTAGCAAACCAGCTAACTGCACCCACAAGCTGCGACTGCGTCTTTCTAACAAGAGCGTCAGACACTCAGACTGGTTTTCTTTGTGGATGATGATTTATTCTCACTGATCCTTCATGATGATGCTGCCATCCACCCACTGCTCCTAGCAGTGTTGCCAACTCCTCAGTAAGGAAAATTGCTATTGGCTGTCCTAAAAGTTGCTGGAAGTCGCTGAATGACGTCATCGCCTAATTTGGATAAATGGTCATGCTAATGTAATTGTAACGTACGTTGTAGGAGAGAAAAATAACATCGTGGAAGCGACATAACGTGAGTAAAAAACGTCCTGGAATGCATTTAAATAAATAAATCATAGTTCTGTCTGTAACTATTACAACACTCTCACCACATTTGTTAACAATTCTCTCAACAAATGTGTTTCTCCTCGTTCTTTGTTATCCAGCTGAGACTTTGGGTATAAATGTGTCATAAACAGGAGAAAGCAGTGCAGGTTCAATGTAATCAAACCTCAGACTGAGTTCAAAATCATCACCTGTCCCTGATACCACGTCAGCACCAGAACCATGATGTGTTTACTCACATTTAAAAAGGTGGAGGTCAGTGTGAATGGACTGTTGTCATTGGTCTGAATGTGCCTCTATAAACATGTGCTCTTCATTATTGATGTTTTCCTAATGAACAGAAAATGAGACTTAATAAAATCCTCTGACTGTTGTTGGAGCAGGTTGGGTCCTGGGTTTGAGTCCCCCGCTGAACCACAGGGGCTTCTAGCTTTGTTTCACAGTGTATAGAACAACAAATAAAACCAAATCTCAAAAAAACGCATCAAACTTTGAGGGTTGAACCAAGGATGAGGAAGCAGACTCGGCCCCAAACAGCTGGATATATGGATGTTACCACAGCAACCACAGCAGTGTGCTCTCAGTATATTTAGTTGTATAAAGGTGTTTGTGGTGTGTTGCAGCTGAAGCAGCCTCATGTATGTTGACACAGGGAGAAAATAGTGTGAGGACACTGTTCACAGCAGTCACAGCTCGCTGCCTTCAACAGTCTCTTCCTTCCTTGTTTGGATGTCACTGATATCATCTTCTGCTCTCACACTGACCACCTGTTGGAGCTAACATGCTAACATGGAAGCAGCAGGTATGCCACCTGTGGCAGCTGAGGTCACGTGATCTGAGTGTTTGAACCACACGTTGGAGCAGCGTTTCCAAACATCTGCACTTCAGAAGCTCCAAAGTGTGGAAACGTCACTGTGGAGCATCCCAAGAGATTTTCTTGCCTCTGCAAAGCTAAGCTTGCAAACAGCACCATAGTTTGTCAATCCCAACCAATCAGAGCGCTCCTTATGTCACGTCACATGACGCGTGTGTTTACCTCTTTGATTAGCACCCAAAGAACTAAAGAAAGGCTAAAAGGACGTTCAGCCAATCAAATCCCTCCTAGGAACAGGAAGTCTAGAGAGGAAATGGAGCAGAGAAGGAGAATCACCAGTTTAAATGTCTGAGTTTTAAACTGGTGACCCTGTAAAGAGGCTTTTATTGACTCTGTTTTCTTTACAGCTTTTTTCACCATTTAAACTGTTTAATATCAGATTTAGAAATAACTTTTGGACAGTTGTTGTACATTTCCACTAAAATGTGACACAAATAATGACTTTCTGACTTTACTTTGGACTAATCTAACGACTCAGCCTAGCTATGTTGGACTTGGTGTGGAAGCAGCTCCCAGTTTGAGTTCAGGAGACAGACACCCTCTACTTTGAAGATCAGCTTCAAACTTTCCTTTTTGATAAAGCTTATAGTTCGAGCTGGATCAGGTGACCCTGAACCATCCCTTAGTTATGCTGCTATAGGCTCAGGCTGTTGATGATGCTCTGCTTTCTTCTCCACTCCCCTCTTTTCACTCCTGATGCTTTTATATGTCACGACTGCATGTCCTTAACTTTTGTGTCTCTCTGAGCTCATCTCTTCTCTTTCCCCTCACCCTGCAACCAGTCATGGTAGATTTTTTTGAAGCTGAGCTTTGCTCTCTTCAGTTGGGTGTCTTCCCTGCTGCCTTTAAAACGGCGGTGGTGAGGCCCCTTCTGAAGAAGAGCAATTTGGATTGTAATGATTTTAATAACTACAGACCTGTATCCAACTCACCATTTTTAAGTAAAATCTTAGAAAAACTTGTTTTTACTCAGATTACTGATTTTCTCAATGATAGACAGATCCTGGAGATATTCCAGTCTGGATTTAGGGTGAACCACAGCACAGAGACGGCTCTCCTAAAGGTTTTAAATGATCTTAGATGTAACTGGGACGCCCAAAAGCTCTCAGTCCTGGTGCTGCTGGATCTAAGCGCAGCCTTTGATACAGTAGACCACGCTATTCTTTTAAACAGACTGAAACACATGGTGGGCCTCTCTGGTGCTGTACACAACTGGTTCACTTCCTATCTCTCTGACAGATCTTTTATGGTGAGTATGGATACATGCTCCTCTAAGATCCATAAAATGACATGTGGTGTGCCTCAAGGGTCGGTTCTAGGCCCTGTACTTTTTAATTTGTATATGTTGCCTCTCGGCAGTGTCATCAGGAGGCATGGAGTGAACGTCCACAGTTACGCTGATGACACGCAGCTGTACATCTCCGTGTCTCCTGATGACACCAGACCAATGGATGCCCTTTTTAACTGTATCTTGGATATAAGATCTTGGATGGCAGAAAACTTTTTACAGCTTAACCAGGACAAAACTGAAGTTTTAATTGTCGGTCCTGAGGCTCAGAGAGAGAAACTCTTGTCTAAATTACAGGCATTTTCACTATGTCCTTCGCTACAAGTGAAAAACCTGGGTGTTATTTTTGACTCTGAGCTTGGTTTTATCCCACATGTTAAACATGTAACTAAAATTGGATTTTATCATCTAAAAAATATAGCCAGAGTCGCCCTATTCTCTCTCGGGCCAACACGGAGATGCTGATGCATGCTTTTATTACCAGTCGCATTGATTACTGTAATGCCCTGCTCTCTGGTCTTCCTAAGAAGAATATTTCAACTTTACAACTTTTACAAAACTCGGCAGCTCGTGTGCTTTTAACCATGTAAAGCACTTTGTGCTATATCTTTGTATGAAAAGTGCTTTATAAATAAAGATTGATTGATAGATTCTCCTCCAGGAGCCTGTTTTCACTGGGAGGATCGTTGTGTCAAAGGGAGTTCTTCCTTCCCACCATCACCAAGTGCTGCACACAGTGGATTGTCTGGTTTTTGGGGCTTTCTCTCTAATATTGGAGGCCTTACACTGTTAAACAGCTTCAGACGACTGTTGTTGTCTGTTGGGAATTGTCACTTTTAAATAAAGTTACATTGAATGGATGTAAATGGATAGATGTTATTGTGACAAACAGAAAATGATCTTTAAAAGATAGATTGTTGTTTTGTGTGTCTGCAGTCTGTCAGGCTGTCTGATCACAGAGAAAGGCTGTACTTCTCTGGCCTCAGCTCTGAGCTCCAACCCCTCCCATCTGAGAAAGCTGGATCTGAGCTACAATCATCCAGGTGACTCAGGAATGAAGCTGTTGTCGTCTGGACTGAAGGATCCAGGCTGGAGACTGGACACTCTCAGGTATGGAGAGAATGTCTGATAGAGGAGGACAAGCTGGAAACATTTCCTGTGTCCTTCACTCACTTCCTGTTTGTTTCCTGCAGATGAGACATGAACAATCACACATGCAGGAATATTTTCAGGGACAGACACACTAGTCTAGCTGGATAGTACGTGGATATTTATGTAGGGGGTCTCCAAGGAGTCTGTTTGCAGGAACATTAATGATAACTGATAAGTCATGTTGAGAGTTTCCTTAAAAGTAGACCTACAGTTAGGTCCATAAATATTTGGACAGAGACAACATTTTGTAACTTAAGTTTTTAAAAATCTCAGTGACGAACCAATTTCAGTGACCAAAAACGCCGTTTACGTGTGGACGAAAGGTGCAAACGCATAGAAAAATCTGCGTTTTCAAAAATACCCGGGTACGTGTGGACGTAGCCTAAGGATCAAACCTCTATCATTATGCAATCGATTATAGAACTCTAAGCATATATGAGTAAATATTTCTAAGCATAAATGACAATCAACAATATAAACCTTACAGCTGGTTTTAATAACAGAATTTATTTGTTTCTCAAATGAGAAAGAGCTATCGAGAAACACTCCTAAATCTTTAGTTGTTAACTTTTCCAGTGGGCCAAGGTCAACATTATCTGCTAATGCTAAATAGGCTGCCGTTATTAACTAACGCTAATTTGATGCGAATTAGCATTATGCACTAATGTTAACACTTACTTTTTAACAATGTGAACGGCTAATGCTAACATTACAACAATGTTGTAATGCTAGGGTAAGCATTACAACATTGTTGTAATGCTTACCCTAGCATTACAACAATCTGAGCTGCTAATGCTAAGTAGGCTGCCATTAGCACCTACGTCTAATTCAAGGCAGATACGCATTAGAACCTAATGCTCATATCGTTTTCCTTTACTTTATAACAACGTGAGCAGCTACTGCTAAATAGACTGCTGTTATTAGCTATCCACCAAAAATATCCACCAGGGTGGATATTTTCGAAAACTCAGTTTTTGCATTTACGTGTGGACGAGAAAAATGGAGAAAACGCAGAAAACGCAGCGTCAAAGGTGTGCGCCTTTTTTGACGTCACACTGTGCGCCACGTTATTGTTTGGGTGAAATGAATTTCTACAATACTGTTACTGTTAATTCTACTCTCTGCAGTGTTTAAATGCTTACATATACACACACAGTTACTGTCCGTCCACACATACGACTCGGTTCTGCTTCTATGCCCCAGCTTTGTTTACTTTTTCCCACCAAGGCTTCTAGACTTCTGATTGGCCAACATTTCTACAGGTTAGGAATATAGCGCCACCTGCTGCTTTGGCATGTTCCTGGCAGCGTTTTCCTTCATTTCTGCCTTTATGTGTGGACGGGATTATTTTTTAAAACGAAAACGGAAAATCTCCGTTTTCAAAAATACCCGTGTACGTGTGGACGTAGCCTCAGTAGTCTGTAAAGACTCTGTGTGCCTTCCAGAGTGCTCTGGCATGCACACACACCTTAAGGTCATGAGAGAGGTCGTACCTTCTCTTACTGATTTATGGTTTAGGAGAACACCTGCTCTGTGTCTGGTTAAGTATAAGAGCCCTTTGTTAGGGGGACCGCTGGACTCTTAGCACCAGCTTTGGGGTCACAGGGTCACATCTGGAACACACACAGACACACACGCTATGCACAGACTGGTACTCTTTGTTCATACCTGTGTAAGACGTCACATGTTAATGAACTTGTGCATATTCATGTAAGCTCAATAAAGAGCAGTGTTACGAGGGAGCAGACGAGAGCGACTGAGGTCAAGTGAAGGAACGGCGCTGTCACAGTTCTCTCCCTCATCAATTGTCTGGTTCCAGCGGTGGGTCTGTGCTAGACGACCCATCACCAGCTTTTTCCACTGGTTACCAGTACGTGGTAGAATCCACTTCCAGATCTGGTTGTCTTTAAATCTGTGAATGGATTGGCTCCATCTTATCTCTCTTTAACAAAAGAATCCAAGTGGAGCCCTCAGGTCTGCAGATAAGCAGCTTCTGACCAGAACTAGACGTAAAAACAGAGGTGAGCTTTATCGATGGCTGCAGCCAAACTCTGGAACAGTCGCCCTTCACATCAGGTCGTCACCAACACTGGACATTTTTAAAAGCCGGTTGGAAACACATTTGTACTCTGTAGCTTTCAATCCTGACCAGTCTTTATAGTCATTACTGTGTATGTTTCCTATTTTCTCTCTACTCTGTGCAGCACTTTGGCTCAAGCTGTTTTTAAATGTGCTGATAAATAAATGTAGATTTCTTTGAATAAAACAGTGGAGCCGAGCTTTGAGCTCAGTGTGTAACAGTGTGTGTGTGAGAGCCATGTAATGTCCATGTGTGCATGCTGACTGTGCTGCTCTGACCCCCCTCCTCCTTTCAGGGTGGAGCCTGCTGGAGTCCGATGGTTGAGACCAGGTCTGAGGAAGTGTAAGTGTGTTTTTAATGGGATTCATGAAAACAAAGCAGCACACATTCAACCATCTTCATCATGTCAGGAGTCATCATCAAAGTGTCAATCAATGAACAGATGATGGATCAATAACTGCAGCTGGATTGTGTTTGTTCTCTCCATCAGATTCCTGTCAACTCACAATCGACACAAACACAGTGAACACAAAGCTCCAACTGTCTGACAACAACAGGAAGGTGACATGTGTTCAGAAGGTTCAGTCATATCCTGATCATCCAGACAGATTTGATGTTTATCTTCAGCTGCTGTGTAGAAATGGTCTGACTGGTCGCTGTTACTGGGAGGTCGAGTGGACAGGAGACGTTGATATATCAGTGAGTTACAGAAGCATCAGAAGGAAAGGAGACAGTTATGACTGTTGGTTTGGATGCAATGATCAGTCCTGGAGTCTGATCTGCTCTGATGATGGTCCTCAGTCTGTCAGGCACAATAACAGAGTAACATCCATCTCCTCCTCCTCCTCCTCCTCCTCTGTCTCTAACAGAGCAGCAGTGTATGTGGACTGTCCTGCTGGCACTCTGTCCTTCTACAGAGTCTCCTCTGACACTCTGATCCACCTCCACACCTTCAACACCACATTCACTCAAACTCTTTATCCTGGGTTTAGTTTCTGGTCTCGTGGTGACTCAGTGTCCCTGTGCTGAGTGGAGTGTAACGAGTGTCTCCTGTTACAGAAACACTCTGACTGTTGAACAGATAGTTCAGTCTGTACATGTCTGTCTCTTTCACTCACAAACACGTTTTCAGATTCATGGATTCAATCAGTTGATGTTTGAAACTCTTCTAAATGATTCCTTGTAAACTTCTTCAGTCACAAACAAACAGGAAGTGATGTCACATGTGTTCCTGTCCACACAGCAGAATGAGTCTATTGCTGACAGTGATGTACAAACAGAGTGAGCATTTCTGAGGCCCAAAATAAACTGAGTAGTTCACTGAATGAACAATGGACTGTGAGCTCAGTTCCTTCATCATTAGTATGGATTATATATGTATATGTATTATATTAGTATCATATATATCAGGTGCTGCTGCTTTCAGTCATTGTGCAAATGTGCTGTTTGTAAGCTTGTAAAGCTGCAGTCAGCTGAGACTGAAGAAGTCACCTGATCAGTGAGCAAACGTTTCTGAAAACGTCCAGATGAACAGAATCAACCTTTTGGGATCAGCCAGCAATGCAGCATCATTGTTGTTCAGCTTCAGAGGTTTGCAGGAGTGAACTGATGACCAGAAACAGCTGCAAAGTCCAAGAAAATACCAGCTGGAGTTCAGCTGCATTTGAAGAAGTCAAAGAAAAGTAAGGATGGCAAAGGGCGACGTTTTCTTCCAAAGAGCTGCAAACATGGTCGACGCCTCATTAGAAGAATCATCTGGACATTTGTGAGGAACTCTAACCAAGAAAGCAACGTCACACAGATCCAACAGACAGTTTCCATGACTGCAAGTGTTGAGTGGAAAAATGCTACATTGCATTATTGCATCCTCTCACCACAGGAGGCGCTGTTGGCACCACTGATTGCTGATCAGCTGTTCTCTGATGATCTGATTGATACTGTGAATAACGGGACTCACTGAACTCTGTGACACAGTGAAGATTACAGAGTTGAACTTCAACATCTGACTGACGTCACACAGACAGAAGGATGAACCAGTGAGGCACAGAACACAGTTACTGGAGATACTGGATCAGCTCCATGTGAACCTCTGATGGAGAAGCTGCTGAGCCAGAGAAACATCAGGACATGACAGCAGCTGCACTTATCTAACAACATGTAGCAGAGCTGATCTATGTTAGAGGATCTATCACAGCAGCTGAAGCCAAAGTCCAACACTGGATACCAGCTGAGCCTGTGCTGAGTGTAGTGTTACAGGAAAAGGGCAGAAACACTGGTAGCTCCCAGTGATGCTGACTGGGGCACAGAGCTGAATGATGCAGCATCAGGACACTGTTTCAGTCTGACTGACAGAGAAACCTGTAGCTGTATCTACATGTGAGGCAGAGGCCACACAAGCAGCTTTCTATGTTTCACAGTGACTGAGATCTTCAGTGGGGGTGGACATGCTCCTGTACAGACCTCTGAGGAGAACCAAGGTGCAGTCAAAGAGTCCAGTCTGTCCTCACAGATGTGAACATGTGCTTTCATCAGGTCTGCTGTCAGCTAGCAGGCTCACATCAGAATCACTGTTCCTGAAAAACACAGTCTGTGTGACATCATCAGTCAGCTGATGGTCCCAGATCTGAATGGTTTCTGTCTCTACTGAGGAAGTCAGAGAATATCACTGAGGTGTGGATCAGGTCTGAGTGAGCTGTGGAGGGACAGCTTTAAACAGTCCACAGGTCTCACGTCCTGCTCAGTCTGCTAGCAGATACCTCGTATTGTTCCAGATGTGCTGACATCAGCAGCAGCACAGCTGTGTGATACCATGAATCTCAGTTATTGATCCAACACACAGTAAATACAAAGATCAGGATTTCTGAGAGTAATCATTATGAGTCTGAACACATGATCACTGAATGTTAGTCTCCACAATAATAAGCTAACACAAGCAAACACAGCTTTCAGCTCTTATTTTGAAACTGGCTTATTTAGAGAGCTGTGATGTGAGCGTGCCTGGCTCTGAGGCACTTGGGTCAGCCTCTGTTGTTTAGAAGTGTTACAGACTGTGAATGACACAGACCTGTCAGTTTCCATGTTTGTCTGTAACACAGCTCAGGGCTCCATGCTGAACGCATCCATCCAGTGTTATTGATCCAGGACTGATACCAGCATTGGGATCAATACTACAACACACAATCACATGTGTCCACGTGATGCAGTTTGAAGAGCAATCAGATGTCTCTGTATGAGGAGGCGGGGTCACAGGAGGTTCACAGAAACTCTGCAGCAGCATCATCAGCTCACATGGAAACTTTGATGATTCACTTCTGTGGTGTTTTTACAGAAACACGTCACAAAATTAGCTCCACCTGTTTTGTGAGCTTTGAGTTTCTTGTCTTCATCCTGGATTCTTGTGTTGCTGTTTTTACACACAGATATTTCCTGGTTGGTTACTCAAAGCTTTCCAACACAGGCCTCTGTGCTGCCATCTGGTGGACAAACATGTGAAGTGCAGCGTGAAGCTACAAATGAAACTGCTTCAGCTACGTGTATATACAACATACTATAACCTATATAACTATATGTATAGTGTATTATGTAGGTTTTAGAGCTGGGGGTAGAACTGCTGATGGCCTGGTTGTTATTTATGTTCCCCATGGTTCACCAGCTCTCACACAACATCAGCACCAATGATCCACGTCCTCATAAACCTCTGAATCAGGTCCTGAAGCAGTGACGTCCTGAGTGAAGACCTCACTGATCACATGACTCTGGTCACCTGACTCAGTGTTTCTGAAGCAGTGTGCTGGGTTTTTAAAAATCCGTGGCTGCTGCCTGATGTTGGGCCCACAGAGGAAGACGACTCACTCGCTCTTCTTCACTTCCTCCTTAAACATGTGGAAGGAGAGCAAAGTGCTGCCAGACTCTTATTTCTGACAGGAACAGAAGAAACCACAGCAAACTGTTGCAGTTCTTCATCTTCATCACAATCTGTTTATTTCTGATGGTGTCTTCAGTCTGAGGTTTGAAGTTTCCATGTCTGTGTGATGTGTGGTGTGAAGGCTGCTGGTTAAACTGGGACTCACTGTTTAAAGCACTGAGTGCTCATAGAGAGATGCTCCATGAGTCCCAGTACAGACTACAAACATGGTGGAAACTTAGCTTTGATATCCACACACTCTGCACGTCTGTGAGGAACTGTGATGAAGATGTGCAGAGATCTGTGTCCAAACAGGAGAAAGACTGTAAAGACTCTGTGCTTCTAACAGCCTCTGTTAACATATGTGAGGCTGTTTGTTGTTGTTGCCATGGAGCTTTGCACTGTTTGGGTCAGCAGGTCATGTGATCAGGTTTGTTCTGCTGGACGATGGTTCAGTGTCAGGTTTGTTTGCATTCATCAATAAATATCTAAATCAATCAAAGACTCCATGTTTGTTCTTCATCATGTGACCTCTGCTCATCCATCTCTGTGTGTATCAGGATACATTTAGTTCATAACACACAGAAAAATCAGAGTTATTACCTGTAATAAATGTGAAAGATTCCTGCAGTGATAACCAGGCAGGACTGAAACACATCCAAGCTGTCACCACGGTAACAGCACCGTCCATCCACAGGTGAGGGGAGGAGCAAAAAGAGGGACTTTCACCATACATACATACATGCATACATACATACATACACCACAGTTGACAGGTAACCCTATTGGAGTCGCCAATAGTGACTAGAGATGGCACGATACCACTTTTTATGTCCGATACCGATATCATAAATTTGGATATCTGCCGATACTGATATGAATCCAATATAGTGTTTTTTAATCAACAAAACAGTTTTTTAATATCTTGCTGCATTTTGTATAAGTTCATACTCAAGTTTAAATAACCAACAACACTAAAGCTATTCTGTTATACCTAGGGATGGGTATCGAAAACCGGTTCTTGTTGAGAACCGGTTCCCACTGTTTCAATTCCTTGGAATTGTTTGCCATTTTTGCAAACGATTCCCTTATCGATTCCAGTCGCCCCGAATGACGTCACCACGTTGCGGAGCGTCATTTACCTGGCAGGAAACACGGCGCGTAAGCGGCTCAAATGCTCAAAAGTTTACGAGAACGGATGACAACAGGGCAACTTGCAATACTTGCAAAGTAGATGCTTCATTTAAGGGAGGAAACACTACGAATATGCAAAAGCATTTGCTCACAAAACACGTGATAACCTTAAATGAATGTCATGTTTTTAATTCCGCTCCGGACTCGTGAATCTCAACCCAGCAGCAGCGGTAACGTTTGCACGTCCTCTCCCGTTAATGCGGCAGGTAAATAATCAACTAACAGTGCTTATTATGTTAGCGCGATCTGCCTTATTACAAACCCTGCCATTACTGTGCATTTAGTGACCATGATGAGAGAGACAGAGTCTGGCTCAGATGCTGGCAGTTCTCGCTGCAGTCTACCGGTAGCGTCTCCTTTCAGGCCAGGATAGACGAATGTCACCGAGCAGTGACTAAGTTTGTGGTAAAAGGCTTGAACCAGTGTTGCCAACTCCTCAGTAAGGAAAATCGCTATTGGCTGTCCTAAAAGTCGCTAGAAGTCGCTAAGTCGCTAGACATAAAGTGAGTAAAAAACTTGCTAAATGCATTTAGAGTTTATTTAGAACTACAAATTAAATTTATTTTAGCAATTATTGTTTTTTTTAATGTCACAATTCCAACCCTGCTCCTTTACCCGGGCTTGGACCGGCAAAAGTGACCTGAAATACGCACTCTGGTGGAGTTACTTTGTGTGTGTGTTTATAAGTAGTTTTAAACCTTGTGATCCACAAAACAGCATACGAGTAAAAGAAGAACTGACTGCGTTACAGCACCCGCTGCTTGTTGAGAGTAAAATCGATACGAGCTTTCACGTCCTTTTTTTAGCGACCTTTTTTCTAAAAAAAAGTCGCTAAGGGGTCTGAAAACTCGCTAAATATAGCGACAAAGTCGCTAAGTTGGAAACACTGGCTTGAACCCATTTGCCACAGCAGATGCCCCCAATTTTAGGTAAGTGAATGTGTTTAATTGTAGGCAGGGACATTACTGGATATTCTTGTGTAATTGCTACTGAATAATTTATGTTATGCTTTGTTGTTGCTACAGAAGAATATTTATTTTATTATTTTACATTTACAATTTTTTTTCCTGGGGACCCTGTGACACCCATTGAAGAGCCGTAGGCTGGATCTCTTAAGATCTCACTGTTGGGTTTGTAAGGCCATGTTACTCCTAAATTTCTATCTTGTTCAAAGAGAAGATATAAAACAAAGTTCTAAGCTAATCGACCTTAGTGTTCTCCTTTTTACAAAGAATCGATAAGAGAATCGATAAAGAATCGAATCGTTAAACAGAATCGAAAATGGAATCGGAATCGTGAAAATCTTATCAATACCCATCCCTAGTTATACCTGTATACAAAAAATATTTCATAGTTCAGCAACACTGATCAATCTAATAAACTTAAACCTGCTCCATCCTCCCTATTCTGGCATTTTAAAGAGTACTTAGCTTAAGCAACCTCACTAACAGGGTGCCAACTCCCAGTAACAAAAAAAAATGTATTGATGCAATGTTGAACATTATTACACAGGAGAAACCAACTACAGTAAAATAATGACACCGTGACGTCTCTGCCTTTGTAAACAGAGGGACAGTAACTGCGTGTAAACCTGCAGACAGTCAGATTAACAGTATTTCGTCTCTATCATTCTGCCATTCATCTCATGTAAACAATAACGTGGCCACAGCGTGACGTGAAAAAAGGCGCATACCTTTGACGTTGCGTGACAAACTCTGTATTCCTCGTCCACACGTAAACACAAAAAGGGTTTTAAAAAATCCCAGTTTTCTGTGAAAACGCCGTTTACGTGGACGAAACAGCTGCGTGTTCAGAAACACCCGTGTAGGTGCGGACGCAGCGTAAAAGAGTTAGTAGTTTATTTTCTTACTGCCTGTAATTTATTGCAGATTACTTGTATTTGCAAACATTTTTCTTGTAAAACAAAGGGGGCGCAGCAGAAAAAGTTTGGGAACCAGTGCTGTAACTATGAGACAGATGGCTGACACACGAACCTGTGGGAAGTAACATGTTTGTAGAAATGTGAAAATGTTCATGCCATAATCCCTCCCATGTTTCCGTGTGGCACTGTGGAGTAATGCACAATTCTTCCAAACACGGACAAAATATGTAGAGGGAGATTTGTTACAAGGTGTGTTGTAATCCCAGAACAGTGAAGATTACATAACAGAAGAGCTTCACAGCTCGTCAGGCAGCAAGTGGACACTGAAGAGTGTGTGCGCCTTATCAGAAGGAAAACTGTTCTCTGCACCTGAGATAAAGGATCGTATAAAAGAAGAGCGAGCGCTCCCTGAGGTCTCCGACTTCTTAGACATTTGAACCTAGACAGGAGACGTGTGAGAATGGCAGGAGAGGACAAAAGGAGAGATGAACGAACTGCTGGAGGATCAGAAGGAAAGCAAAACAGGTTGGAGACAAATCAGTTGCTCTTTAATAAAATGGATGAAGCAGCATGTACACTTGTGAGACATGCATGTGTGAGGTCAGGTAAACCTCTACAACATGCTGAAATGCTGCTTCTAACACAGAATAGACCGACGAGCATTAATCGTGTATCCCCACAGGATGGAGCCCGAGGCTGACGACCAGCGAGTGGAGCGAGGCCCAAAGAAGCGTGGCGTGCTGCCCAAACGACTGCTGATAATGTCGTCTGTGGCTGTTGTGCTCATCGTGCTGCTGACTGTCATCGTTGTACCTGTTGTGCTGCTCACTAAGACGCCAGGTACATTTTTACAATATGTACGATTTATATGATAAAACAATGATGCAGCTTTGTTTATGATCCAGATGATGAAACATACCTGAGTAAATGTATTTATTACTCATCACCAGAGGTACATTTCACAGTACTTTGTACTTATATACTGTATTATATACAACTGCAATAATATCAGAGTCCAGCTGGAGCTGGTTGCAGCACCTGTGGCCTTCAAAGCATTTTCTCTGCATTGGATCTGAGCAGCACGGTGGCACGGTGGTTGCCGCACAGCAAGAAGGTCCTGAGTTCAATTCCACCATCAGGCCGGGGTCTTTCTGTGCAGAGTTTGCATGTTCTCCCCGTGTTTGCGTGGGTTCCCTCCGGGTACTCCGGCTTCCTCCCACCGTCCAAAGACATGCAGCTTGTGGGGATAGGTTAATTGGATAATACAAATTGCCACTAGGTTTGAATGTGCGAGTGAATGTGAGTGTGAATGGTTGTCTGTCCCTGTGTGTTGGCCCTGCGACAGACTGGCGACCTGTCCAGGGTGTACCCCGCCTCTCGCCCTATGACATGTGGGATAGGCTCCAGCGCCCCCCGCGACCCTGAAAAGGATAAGCAGAAGCAAATGGACGGATGGATGGATGGATCTGAACAACAGTCAAATCTGAGCAGACGTGCCAAAGCTTTGTTTTTTGTTTTCTGTTTGCACCATAGTTCTTCCAAATGTTTCAGTTCAGGATTTTTTAACTGCTGTCATGTACACCATCAGTAAACTGTGACATTACTGCTTTTACCTAACCTAATCATCACCACGTTTCACTGTAAAGACCAGGGCGCTGCTTTAGTTGGATGAGCAGGCGACCACGTGCAGCACGGTTTGAGTCCGACCTGCGGCCCTTTGCTGCGTGTGTCCCCCTCCTTCCTCTTCACCGTGTCTGTCTAATAAGGCCAAACACAGACTGTAGGCTTAGCCGTGGTTCTGAAAGTCGAATGGAAGCTCAAAGTGCACGACTGGCAGTGTTGTGACATACATACCTACTGCATGTAGAGTTCACCTGAGTGTACAGCGACAGTAAGATGTCTTTGCACAGGTGAAACAGCCCACAGTGTTGCAGGGTTTCACAGGGTGCTGCAGCCTCCAGCAGTGTGCCTTCTCCAAACGTAACACTTAAATACTCGCTGTGTCAGCATCACAACTTTATATTGCTGCTGCTAAAATCAGTGATTACAGTGATCAAAGTTCATTTGATATCATACTGCAGCTCATTGCAATGCCATGATGCATGAGTGCTCATCATTTGGCTTCTGGTCTTATGACAGGACCATAGTCATGTGGACAAAAAGTACACGGCTGCTTTGAACTGTGTGACTTTTGAATCAACTGACATGAAATGTGTAACAAAGATAATGTTACACGATGTGTTTTGTGCTGTTAGACCTTGGTCTCTTTGAGTAATATGTGACAGTAGCTTCTTTAAAAAAGACACTAAGAAAAAAGCATTCAGAGTCAGAACCAGACACGGAGAAGCTGCATTCAGCTTTTATGCTCCTTATATCTGGAACAAACTCCCAGAAAGCCTCAGATCAGCTGAAACACTCAGTTTATTTAAATCCAGGTTGAAGACTCACCTGTTCTCAGCTGCATTTGAATAAAGCACCAAATCCACACTTTAAGCTTAAATTTCAAAACTAACATTTAACTACTGATTTTATCTGTTTTGATTTTATATCCTGTTTTGTTTGTTTGTTTGTTTGTTTGTTTGTTTGTTTGTTTGCTTGTTTTAATCAATTTTAAATCATGCTTTTTATTTGTTCTTGTTTCTAATGTCTCTGTAAAGCACTTTGAATCACCTTGTTGTTGAATTGTGCTATACAAATAAACTTGCCTTGCCTTCATGAGTATCTGCAACCTTCTTTAAAAGCCAAATCCCATCTGTCTCGCTTCAGCTGACAGAATCTTTAAGCTGAAGAAATGAATGAACTTTAAACAAGCTGCTCTCCCAACAAAGAGCAGCCTCCCCAAACACACCGTCGGCTGTTTTAGCTGAAAGCTCCCAGTTCTGCTGTGACAGGGACTACGTACCTATGACTCCGTCACTGTCTTGCTGTCCAATCGTGTTCCTCAGCGCCGTCTTCTGCCTCGTTCTCTGGTGGAGACATGCTGGAGTACTTGGTGCAGACGGGGAACATCAGTGAAGCGGACGGCCTTTTGGCTACGTGGTTTCACCGAGCCAACAGCAAGGAGGACATGTACAAAGCGCTCATGGGTAAAAACACTCACACAGACAACACTGCATTATTTGATGGTGTCGGTGCCTGAACCTACAGTCAGGTACAGACAAAACAAGCACCGCCTCCTGTCATCTTTCCAGGTGACACCATGATCTTGGAAGCTGACGTCACTCTCATGGGTTATGGGACCCCTGATGAAAAGCCAGTGCCGATCATGGCACACCCTCCCGACATATATAGTGACAACACTCTCGACGAATGGTTAGATGCTGTACTGGCTTCTGGAAAAGGTACAGATCAGAACTGTTTCCACAGAAAGTCCATCTGATCACAGTTTTTAAAGGCGTGTTCGTTTGCAGGCATCAAGTTGGACTTTAAGGCTCTGGAATCAGTGGGTTTGTCACTGGACCTGCTTAAACAAAAGGAAAGCAACAAGGGAATAAACAGACCTGTGTGGCTGAATGCAGACATCCTCAGAGGCCCCAACGTCCCAAGCTTTGTAGCTCCAGTCAATGGAAGCAGGTATGAAATCCAGCTAGACCGGACACAGACCCTTGGACAGAGTTCAGAATTAGGAAGGGAAAATGTCTAACATCTAAAGACTGATCGGGAGGTTGGTGGTTCGATCCCTGGATCCTCCAGTCTGCATGCCAAGTGTCCCTGGGCATGATACTAGCCCCAGGTCGCTCTCCGATCTCAGCACGAATGTAGTTAGGAAGCACTAAAAAGCTTAGAAGAAAGTGACTGGGTGAGTGTGGTGTGGAGACTTGGGAGAGCAGGAAAGTGCTACGTAAGAATCAGTCCATGTTTATGTCTCCCTCTTTTTTCAGGTTTTTGGAACTCATTCAGGACAAGTTTCCAGATGTGACTTTGTCTCCTGGGTGGAAGGTATGGCACGCTCGCAGTAAGAACCCCATTGAACCATTATACCAGGCATGTGACGAGGTTCTGGGAATGTTCCTGTCAGAAACAGGAAGAGACTCAAGGAATCCTGAACTGACATTTATGAGAGAATTCAAAGCTGGAAGAAGAACTTTGAGCTTCAAAAAGATCCTTTGAGCTAAAGTAGACAAAACAGCTTTTATGTTCCTGTGATCCCTAAAATTAAAGACAGTTGAATTAATGTTGACATGCATCACCCATCAAGAGTTTGGACACCTTCTCATTTCATGGTTCTCTTTATTTCTACTACTTTCTACACTGTAGATACTGAAGACATCAAAGCAAGATATATGGAATTATGTAGCAAAGAAAACAATGATAACTCTAAAATACATTTAGAGTCCTGTGAGTAGCCGCCCTTTGTTTTGTTGACAGAGCTGCGGCCTTCTCTCAGCTTCATGATGTCGTCACCTGAGATGGTTTCACCTCACAGGTGAGCCTGTCAGGGTTCATTGGTGGTGTTGGGACCATCAGTCGTGTTGTGCAGAAGTCAGGGCTGTTAGCTGTGTACCAACCTATTTGACAACTGTTGAAATTCATATTATGGCAACAACCAATGAGCTAAGTAAAGAGAAACAACAGCCCATCATTACTGTAAGAGCTGAAGGTCAGTCAGTCGGAAACTTTGAATGTGTCCCCAAGTGCAGTCAGAAAAACCATCAAGACTACGATGAAACTGTCTGACATGAGGACGCCCCAGGAAAGGAAGACCAGGAGTCCCTCTGCTGCTGAGGATACAATCATCCGAGTCACCAGCCTCAGAAATCACAAGTTAACAGCAGCTCAGATTAGAGCCCAGATAGATGCCACACAGAGTAGAGACACATCTGAGTAGAGTAGAGACTGTACAAATCAGGCCTTTATGGTCAAATAGCTGCTGAGAAACCACGACTAAGGAAAAGCAACAAGCAGAGATTTGTTTGGGCCAAGAAACACAAGATGAGCCCAAATTGGAGAACTTTGGTTCCACTTTGTGAACGATGGTCTCTACATGCACGGTTCCCACTGTGAAGCATGGGGTTGATGGTTTGCTGGTGTGGGGGGCTTTACTGGTGACACTGGTGGAGATTTATTTAAACTGAAGGCACACTGACCCAGCATGGCTACCACAGCATCCTGCAGCAACATGCCATCCCATCATGGAGAGTGATGGAGGCCTGGCCTCCACAGTGGAGATGGTAAACACATGGTTTATATTTTTGACTGAATAACAGCTGTATGTGCTTTATTTCTTTAGGTCCTCTATATTCACCAGCTCACAAACGAAACCTACTCCAGAGCCACGGTGGAAGAAATGTACAACATGATCAAAGACGTACCTCAAAGGGTAAGTGTGAATCCAGGTTTCAGTGGTCCCAGTTCAACACGCTCCCATCCCAACACGCCTGGGACAAATCGTCGGTGTGTTGCGTGCTGGGATGAGAACGCTCTGAGGTGTCGGAGAACGGCAGAGCTGACTGGTCAACGTTTCGTCTCTTAGGTGACGTTCCCAGTCCACGCCATGCTGGTTCGCAGCGGCTGGCAGCACCTGAGCTGGCTCCTCAACCAGTCACCACGGTAACAGATAACTTCCACGTTTACTATGGCAATGACTGGAAATCTGCTAATCAAACCAGTAACTGGGGGCTGCTCGCTGCCCATGAGCGCCACAGACTGACTGTCATGTTTTGTGTCTAGGTTCAGCCTGACTTTGTGGCAGGGCTCTGTTAACCCCAGCGTCAGCGACCTGCTGTTTGTCCGTGACAACACCCACCCGTGGCAAGTCTACTATGACATATATGAACCCACGCTGTCAGAATTTAAGCAGGCTGTAGGTGAGGAGCGTTCATATGGAGCAGACTTACACAGACTATGTTTGGGTAAAATAATAATTGTGTGTGTGTGATTTATTCAAATCAACAGATTTGTTTTCAGTGAGTTCTGACTGTTGTTGAAGACTAAAGAAAAACATTATTAGAAAACTACATGAAAAATCATTGGAAACTGAACCTTCTGCTCATTGTGTGCATTTGTTTAAGCTTCTTCTGAGATGAAGAGTTTGCTTCTGTTTAGTTCTTCCTGGTTCATTGTGTGTGTTCACAGGTAAGCAGGACAGCGTGAGGAGGTTCTATCCTGGAGGAGATCTGATGGAGTTTCTCCACCCAGGTTACAGCTCAGACCTCATGAACCGCCTGGCTGTGCCTTTGCTCCCCGTCACCGGCCGGGCCTCCCTGCTCCGTCAGCTTTCAGGCAGGTTTTACACCTCAGGGTTTATAACCTGATTTTAACGGGCCAGACTGAAACGCCCGGGCAAAGCACGCTCTCAAAGTTGTACTTTACATATGCTAGCGACATCTGGTGGTAACATCATGAATGACAGCGGGGCACTGTCGCCAGAAACACCAAGAAACTGCCTCATTTGTGCCACGAAGCATTCAGAGATCCCTCGTGAGTTTTTTCTCAAGGTATTTTTAAAGTGAACTTGCTGTATGCACTGAAGTCATGTGGCAGCTGAACCTTTCGTTCACATCGGTCATCAGGATGATGTTCTTAGTGACTCTTGGTGGCAGAAAAGCTGATGTCCTGGGATTTTGACCGTTACAGTAACAATTGTGAAAAACGCAAACTATCTGTTGTTTTGGTAGAAATGAAAGCGCCAGAAGTGTTCACAGCTGTGCTGAGCAGAGAATACAGAGCACAGCTGCTTGATCAGAAATCAGTGTTTGAAGCCGCAGTGGACCGAGGCGGCGTGTTGGACAACGGGGAAGTGACTGCTGCAGAGGTGCGGCTAACATTTGGCCCTTTGAGTATCAGTCGTGGTCACAGCCTGTCCGTCCCTTCACAGCTGCGGTCTCCTCATCACCTCATGATAATGCAGCATGTCACAGATCAGCTGTTCATCCTGATGATGTCAAACTGTAAACCTGCACATGCTGCTGTCGCACCACCTTAAAGTCACACTGATACTCTGTTTCACTAACAGGTGGGGGCAGCGGGATGCTGGTCGTTCGTGTGACCTCTGACAGCAGTCGACCTGGAGTCCTTCTGGTAGAAGGTTCTGGAAGGAGCTCAGAGCTCCTCACACTGCAGGTATATCTGTAGATCACCAGCCAACCACCAGCCAGGTTACATTTTTATTAAGGCCAATCATGTGTGTGTTCTCAGGATGTTATTCAGACCCTTGGGCAGGCTGCTGATACCTCCTGGGGAATTTACCTGAGGGTCCAGAGTCAGCAGCTGCTGGAGGCTTCTCTTAACCTGCTGCAGTCAGCCTACGGGGCCGACGAGCTCCACAGGCCTGTGTGGATCAGCATGGAGGGCTTACAGAGCAGCGACAGCACAGCAGTAAGCACATCTGATCCCCCCGAAGCAGTGTCTGCAGACAATACGTTAATAAAGAACAGAGCAGACGCATGTCACGTTTAACACACCTGGCTGGAAATCCATCCAACTAGAATCGAGCAGGTGTAAATGTTGGAGCCTCCTCGAGGGTCCACCCTGGCTGGGAAACTATCACACCCCCACAGAGAGAACAGTTGTATAAGCTGCATGTTTGTCAGACGGTCCCCAAGCAAATGCAATCCTCTGTTCGTCATGAAGGCTTTTTAGCTGCTCAGGCTTGGTCAGCCAAGCTCAAGTTCACTCCAACAATGTCCAGTGCCGATCCAGTTAGACGATGGAAACGTGTCATTTTAGGCTGTTTCATAGTCGTCCTTCTCTTTGCTCCAGGTCTTTGTGTCCACAGTCGAGCGCCTGTTTCCATACGTCACTGTAGTCCTGGCTGAGCACAGATGGCCTCCTCGGATCCCAGCGGCGGTGTCACAGAGGGTGGCTCTACACCTGAATGCAGCCTCGCTGCCCACGGGGCAGGAGCAGCTTTATGCTTTACTGGGAATGATGGACAAATACGACTTTATAATTGAGGTGGACACAAAGAAAGGTGGTGCAGCTGTCACTGTGGTGAAGGAGCTCCGTGCACAGCGTGCAGGCAGAGCAAGCAGAAGCCTGTATATTCTACCTCAGTGATCAGAGCACGTGTGGGCTGAGAGCAGGTTTAAATGTGCTTTTATAGTCACCACAGAGTCTCAGTGTGTATATAAATGCTGCTGCTTTGGGTTGCTGAAGTTAACATCATTATACTGTATATATATGATTCAATGATTATTATAAAATTCATAATAAATTCTATTAAAGGAACCAAGTCCAAAACCAGAATTAGCCTCTTAGCCTGTGTGAGCCTGTCCGAGGTTTGTGATTCAGCAGCAGCTGAACACGTATGAAACACTCTCCTGCTGCAGCTAACATTTCACATGCAGCCCGCCTCTCTTACTGACTGCAGCACTGCATTATTTGCATCCATAAATGTGTCTTTAAAGTGTCACAGGTGGCATCAGTGCTCTCAGAGGCTCACTTGGTACTTTTAATGCTGATTTTTGAACGTTTACAACAAAGAAAATCATCCATCACTCGATTAAAACAAGGAAAAATACAACACAGCACTTTATTGTAGTTCAGTGGAAAAAGTGAATATTCATGTTTTAAACCAGCACGTCATGTTGAACTGCAGCAAACAGTTATAGTGTTCAAATGAACCTGCATTAAGTACAAGCCCACACCTGTACAGCTGTTACAGTCATGTACCTTTAACCTACAAACATGAACAGCAGCTCAGTCACTGACACAGCGGCTGATTTTACTCACTTAACACGTCGATTGTTACTGCTGACCTTTGTATCAATCCATGAAATGATCATAAAGTCTTCCCGCCACATAAACCAAGCAGGCTGTCCCCACAGTAGCGTCTGGTGCTGAGGAGAGCCTCGGACAGGCTGCTGCCACTGTCACAGTCTGTTCCTGGTCAAGTACTGGCTGCAGGAGCAGAAGGTGTGGTAGAAAGAGGAGGACAGGCCGGCAATATCTGTGGAGATGTAGGGAAGGACCTCCGGAGACGCCTGGTTAAAGTAGCTGATCTGAAAGAAAGACAACATACTAATAACAGCCAGCTGTGATAAGAGCACATGTACGACTGCTGCTTTTCTCACCAGGGACTTGTTGTCTTTGGTCTCCAGTATGGTGAATCCAGCACACAGAACCTCTCCTCTGTTATAGCCTTCAGTGGGAGGGTGAGTGGGCAGGGACACGGAGCGCAGGGCGATGACATACGGGTCTCTGAAGGAAAACAGAAAGGGAACGCATCAGGAAACCCTGCAGGACACAGGTGGATGGATCTGGCTCTACTGACCCGCTGCCACATGGCTTCCTTTTGGAGGCCAACAGGATGAAGTCCTGGAGAATCCCTTTTGCCTGATTGGCTGCAGTGGGAGATCCCATCGCGCCATGACGCACCGATGGAGTCACCACACGATATATGAAGTCATCGTTGTCGACCAGCTGAATCAGCTCGCACTTCCTGTTTGAGGAAACACATACACACTGTTAAAAAGGGGACTGGCAGCACTGTTTAAAGACTAAGCTGCAGTTCACTCCACAGGTATCCACGCAGAGGCAAACAGCTGCTTCTGTGCTTCACCAGCTGAGGGGTGGAGCTCGTGCATAGGGACACTGAAGGGGAAAACTACATAACAAAGGGCTTGGTGATGACATCACCCAGATCTCCACCCATCTCTGCTGCTTATCCTTCTCAGGGTCGCAGGGGGTGGAGCCTATCCTAGCCGTCTTAGAGGCAGGGTACACACTGGACAGGTCGCCAGTCGGTCGCAGGGCTAAACACGAGAGTTTCCAGTTAACCCAACCCACTAACTGCATGTCTTGGACTGTGGAGGAAGCTGGAGGACAGGGGGGAACCCAGGGGGGACGCAGGGGGAACCCAGGGGGACGCGGGGGAACCCAGAGGGACGCAGGGGGAACCCAGAGGGAACCCAGGGGGGACGCAGGGGGAACCCAGGGGGACGCGGGGGGAACCCAGGGGGGACGCAGGGGGAACCCAGGGGGACGCAGGGGGAACCCAGAGGGAACCCAGGGGGGACGCAGGGGGGACGCAGGGGGAACCCAGGGGGGACGCAGGGGGAACCCAGGGGGACGCAGGGGGAACCCAGAGGGAACCCAGGGGGGACGCAGGGGGGACGCAGGGGGAACCCAGGGGGACGCGGGGGAACCCAGGGAGACGCGGGGGGAACCCAGGGGGGACGCAGGGGGAACCCAGGGGGAACCCAGGGGGACGCGGGGGGAACATGCAAACTCCCCGGCCTGATGCAATGATAGCATATTAGATGGAGTTGTAAATCTAAACTCCACATCACTGCATAAACAGCTCGTGCTCCACCTTACAATCCAACGTATTAAAAACCCTCGCTTGGGGCAGACTCCTGCCGCGACGTTCCACCGGAGAACCACGGCCTCTGAACCATCCATCCAGTCCTTATTAAGGGTCAGACTGTGATGAAGCCAACAGGACTGCATCATCTGCAAAAACAAGGAAGCTGCCCTCCTCACATCAGCTACACTTAGAGATCCTGTTCGTGAATATCACACACAGGATCGGTCACACACCCTCGAGTCCTCCTACTGAGGAGCAGCCACAGCTTTCACTCCATTTCTAAATGGACCGCTGCGATACACCCCACAGACGCCGTCCTGGTACCTGGTTGTCCGAGTCTACAGAGCACTTCTAAACCTCTCTCCAGACGTCCTGTGAGGGTGAAGATCTGGTCCGGTGTCCCACAGCCAGGATGGAATGGGGGCCCAGATCTTCTCAACAGTGAGTTAACGCCTCCTTTTCAGCTCTGTGAAAAATAACTTTCCAGGGGAAGCTGAGCACTGCGATACCTCAGTGACCGATCCACAACATCCAGTTATTGTTTTAAAACTGGGATTTCCCACAGTGGTCTGCTCCACCAGCACAGGCCCACGGTGTTGACGGCATCGGAGACAAAGCTCCGCCTCCTCCACAGACGAGGGGAGTTTGGGTTCAAGAGCTGCTCACCACGTTCTTTCCACCACCTGCTGGTCATGAGATCAATGCAAAGCGTAAGGCTGCAAATCTAAGCAGCTAGGATGAGCTTCATCTGCAGGCTGGCTCGGCTGGGGGAGAGCCACCGTTCCCCTTTTATGTAAACGTGAGAATAAAGAGACAGACAGGCCCTCACAGCTAATGTCACTTTAACCTTAACATGTCAGCCTCAGTGCAAAGTGAGCAGCATGAACCTAAACCACACGTCGCTTATTTTTAACCCTGAACCTCAGAAAAGTCCATCATTGGAATCGGAGAACAATACCGAGGCAGCGAGTCGAAACAGGCCGCGCACAGAAACCGCTGAACTTGACTCGTAGCAACGGGCAAACAGACGAGTCCCAGAGTCTTACTTGTAATGCGAGTCCCAGCTCGGCCTGTTGCTCAGCTCGGCGAGTAAATCAAAGGCTCTGTGAGCAGGAACGTCCACCTCACATTCAATCTTGAAACTCAGCATGGACTTCTGCTCCAGGGTGTAAAGCTGAACCTGTGAACACAACATAAAGCGCCGATGGGCAGACTCACACAAACAAACAGCTCATTAGTGAGACGCACATACCTGGTCCTTCTCACAGCTCAGCCGCCAGCTGCTTCTGGCTGCCAGCATCTTCAGAGCTGAGACGTTGTTAAAGCTCAGATACACCTGGAAGCACAAACACAGGAACCACAAACTCATCTCCAGAGCTCAGCGTTAGCAGGCCGCCTCCCGCCATTCAAATACTACTTATTATATATGAATCAGCGCCGTCTAACAGTGTAAGTATTAAGGGTGCAAAATGAAGACAAACTGCTGCAGCACTATTTCTCATCTGCAGTGAAGGTGAAGCACAGCGGTGCGACACGTCGGCCTGTCAGAGGTTCAGTCGACTAAATCAGTCTGCAGGCACGGCGGGAGTCTGACTGTGGCTCAGGTTTGGAGCTAAGTGGGACGACATGAACACGCTGAGGTCTGCTCGGTCAGATCATACAAACTGCAGTGGAACAAATCACTGAACATCCTTTAAGAAAGAAACAGAAATCACGTCCCACAAGTCGTGACGACGCAGCACCGACACACAGCTGAGACGCTGATGTGGGTGAAGAGACTCAGCTGAGAAAACTATTAAAGGTTTACTGTGTCCAGCTCAAGCACAGGCTGTGACAGGATCATCATCAGCTGACGAGCAGCTGTGGAAATCACCTTATTGGTGCAAAAATACTGTTTTATGTCCCGTATGTCCGGTAGATTCAGCTGCAGAAATGAGAACTAATGATGTGTTTGTGACAAGCTGCTAGTAACAAGGTGCCAAGTTGTCTTATTTGTAATACAGTAATACACACATGTATATAAAGAAAGTTTCTCTCCCGTGAGTCCACGAGGACTAACGTGAGCAGTACAGGTGACGGCGTGGAGCTTCTCCTCACCTGGTTGGTGGGATCCCAGGGAACAGACAGAGGCACCTCCCCCTGCGTGCGGGAAATGATGTACTTCCTAAACACAGAGGAATGCTGCATCAGGATGATGGCACTGTGCACAAAGCTGCACAACAAACGCTGATGTAGCTGCAGAGACGGTGCATTAGGGGCTGTTTGGAGACATGTACCTGTCCAGCCTGATCTTTTTCCTGGCCGTTGCCTCCTGAAACCTCCTTTGTCCTTCCTGTAAATGAGACGGACACACAGGCAGAGGGCACCAGTGTGTAACACAGCGGGCAGATTCCCAGCACCAGTTTATGACCAGTACACCGATCTGTGGCACAAACTGAGTGGAGTGTTATTACTCGGTGTTTGTTCATGCTGATAACGACCCACGACTACAGCGAGGCCGCTCCATCAGACGGATTTATGACCGATAACATGATGTGAAGCTCTGATCGCTGCTCAGCCGTCACGGCTTAATGGTTAATCGAGTGTTTCTGCACCTTCTTTATGACACTCGTGTTTTATCCTACAGGACGATCTCCACAAGCTGCTTCACCACAGATGAAGCGTGAATGAAGCTGACACCAACATTATCCTGTCAATCTACTGCTCCACACTTTAACCCCACCAGCACACACTCCCCTGACCGAGCTTTCCTGCAGGTGTATAATGTGGAACAATCATAGTAATGCTGTATTTACATGATTTCAACATTTGAATGGAGTTCATAATAACAGCGTTCACAGTGACGGGGCATGTGGACGTGCTCAGGCCTGTGAGCCACGGACGCTGTGACGCTTCCACCAGAAACAAAGGAAGGAAAACGCACGCAGAGGCCATGTTTCCTGCTGCGCAGTCATCCATCCATCAGCACCACGGGCGGTGCAAAAGGCGGACCCAGCTACACTGATGTCACCCACCGCTGCCTCTGAGCTCACCTTGGGTGAAGATCAGCTGTTATCAGGAGTCTGGCTGTGAAACGTTCATAGCTGACACCTTGTTAGCCAATCAGAGTACGGTTTCATACCACAAATTCTGAAGCAGATTTCATGTCTTTCAGTCAGTATTAGCCAATCACAGACAGCCGCGTCACATCCAGACACTTTATGGATGCAGCACGCTAACGAGCCGTTTGTGAGCGTTAGTTTAACTCACCAGGGGTTCAGGTCGTATCCGTGGTAATGTGCGTGGCTTCCCGCCATCATCGAGCACCTCAAAGGTCATGAAGGCGGAGTTTATGTGTCGGTTAGGCCCCTCCTCATGGTAGGCCTCCGCGCGCACGCCCACCTCCATGCTGCAGTAAGGACACGTGTCAGTATGCAACCAGTGGTTCTGTCTGCTGCACAGCTGCAGTGCTGCGTCTCTGCCAGCGTTCTGGGATACCTGTTTCTGAAGGCGTTGTTCACTATCGCCTTCAGCAGCAATCTGTCTCCAACCTGAGAAGGTCCTCTGAAGGTGAACATGTCGATGGCTCGAAGGGTGGGATGAGCCTGAGACAGACGGCTGCAAGCAGAGAGCACAGAGACAATAGGCCACGACCTCCCACGTGCTCGCCGTGTTCAGGTTACTCACACAGCTGGACAGATCCTTTAATCTGCCACGAGGGCTGAACTACACTGATCAGAATGTGGAGGTCAAAGGTCACAATGGTGCATCCTATTTTTAGGTAAAAATATGAAGGAAGGACGTGTTTGTGACTGTACCTGGCAGCGATTGTAGCTACGTTCACCATCCAGGCCATGATCTGCCCTCCAAATGTATTCACCTGGGATTCAAACACAGCAATGATCTGACAGGCAGAAGTCTCAGCGGTACCATCACACACTGATGAACAGTCACATGTAAAACAGCTGGGTGTGTGTAGGATCCATACACACAGGTCAAAGTTAGATGTTTAGACACAAGTTCAGCCATTCGTGTTGTTTCAGAAATCGCTCTGCCCGGGGCTGGGCGCTCAGGTATGTAGCAGCTCAGTCCCGGTGGCTACTTGGCGGGGCCTGGCGCCTGTTGCTCGGTCAGGCCTCTTCCGGGGCGTGGGGGGCCCTCGGGCTCGGTTCAGTCAGGCACAGCTGGCTGCCGGCAGAGCCGGCGGGCACGCCACTGCAGCCCCCTCTGGCTTCTGCTCCGTGGCTGCTGGGTGACCCCTCATCTGGGGCTCTCCTCAGCCCTTCCCATGAGGGTGGCACGGATGCCCCTCCGGTGGTCCTCCTTGGGCTCTCGCACTCTGGGGCCTCTGGATGTCTGGGGCCTGGATCTCCTCCATGCCTGCTTCATGCCCTGGGGGGCGGGGCTATGGCTCTCTGCATCCTCTAGCAGACCATCACATGTGGAAACCATTTGAATACAAGCGTGCTGATCCACACAGGTGTTCACTGTCCATAGACACAAACTACACCTTTCTTGGCTGCTACTTCCAAGCACATTGTGCGCTGTCGGTCCTGCTTGCTGCACAACAACATTCAGTATTTAGTATTTACTGCTGTTTACACTTAGCTAGATTAATGTGATGCTGTTGTGTTTAGTATGTTGCTCTGTTTTTTGCTTGTTTTCTCTTTTTTCTCTCAACAGCTGATCCAGGAGATTTTTTTCTCTTCTTTCTCTTTTTAAGTTTCCTTTCTCACTGTCCCTCTCCCCTTTCTTTTCTTTCCTGTCCCTCACTCATGTCTGTCCCGTCTGTAACAATTGAAAATAAAATTAAATAAATAATAACAACAAAGGTCGATCAAATGGACCAATACGGCAAAGCTGTGATGATCCACTTGGTAAAGTAAATCCATTGGGTCTCCTTGTTGGTCTTCAGACAACAGATCTGGCTAAAGAACCAAATGGGACAGGCAAACGACCAAAACAAAATCGCTCTGACAGCAGCAGTCAGCGCCTCAGTCTACGCTCAGATGTAGTCAGTGTTTGGAGGCCACGAGCTGATGTTTTGAACCAAAAAAGGAGTAAAAGAAACAAAATGCTACTGCATCTCCACTTCAGCGTATTAAATAAAAGCCAAATGTTTTGTTCGTACGAAACGAGGCCACGCAGGTGTTTCTGGTGACAACAGCTTCAAACTCAGTCTCCTTCAAATATTCCACGTTGTAACAGCACGAGACAGAGCAGCGACAAACCGCCGCGTCCGCTGCAGTTCAGATGGGAAACACATGAAATGAACTGACCTGATGGTTTGCATGTGGAGGCAGAACCAGCTCCACACTCTCCACCCGAGTCCTCTCTGCTGCCACTGCACTGGGTCCCACTGAGCTGTCAACTGATACAGAAACAAGTCAAGTCGTCCCTCTATGTGAAGAAAGTACTAATTCAAGTTTGATGGTCATTTAGAGCCAGACGGTTGTCTTTGTTAGCGACCACAGCAGACGCCATGGAGCCACAGGCTAAAGTATCAGGTCAGTGCAAATGTTCTTCTCTCAGCTTCGCCGGCTTCTCCTCCTGCCTGAGCTTCCTTTGTCCTCCTCGCGAGTGCCCGGACCATCGCAGCCTTGCCTCCCTACGCTCGTCTTAACTCGAGTCGTTCCTCTCATATCCTCATTTCATGTCCACAGTGGTCACTCCCAGTGGAAACCCCGACATCTCAACTCCTCCAGCTCGGCCTCTTGTTTTTGTTAGTGCCACTGCCTCCAAACCATGGCAGCTCTCACTACCATGGTTTCAATCCTCTGTCACATATCAACCCTGAAACCTGTCTCTTTTCTTCCCCCGTCTGTTGCTCTGGATGGTTGAGCCCAGGTATCTAAACTCCTTCCTGTTACCTGCAGCCTCCCTGCTCTCCCTACAGGTCACATCATCTGCAAACCTCACCGTTCACAGAAGGGGCTGAGAGCAGATCCCTGCTGTGATGCCAGACACCTCCCCATGTCATGCACCAGCCTCACACGCTTCTCCAGCACTTCTGACATTCTCGTGTAAACCCACAGCTGCTCTATCCTG
>NC_138954.1:36051395-36123895 GCF_965226115.1 Aulonocara stuartgranti | reverse complement strand
CTCCTCTGACAGTAGACGCTTATTTTAAATGTATTAATGCACATGTGCTGTTTTCACTGATTATTGATTATCATTATTGGTTTGTAGTCTTTCACAATGTCTAGAAAGAGCCTGGTTCACTACACCAGCTACGACCAGAAGAAGAGAGCCAATGCTGCTGTTCTGATTGGTGCCTATGCTGTAAATATCCTTTCATTCGTCCATCACATCATCTGATTGCCCGTCTGTCTGTGCATTATGAGTTATGTCGTTTAACTCTGCCCTGTAGGTGATGTATCTGAAGAGAAGCCCAGAAGATGCCTACAGGACTCTGATAGCAGGAAACAGCACAGGCTACATGCCGTTTAGGTACAGGCTGCTGCTTTCTACGAAACAGCGCTTCATGCTGGGCTGTTGTCCTTACATTTACTGAGACACTGTCTGTTAAATCCAGCTTGGCTTAGCATAAAGACTGCAAGCAGGGGTAACAAGAAGAAACTCCACCTAGCTGGAGATTATTTGGCGACCATGAAGGTTCCAGGAGGTCAGGAAACCTCATCAAACCCACACTTTTAAGTTTGGGATGGGAACATGTTCCCGTGTTATTGTAGGGTTTTACTGCTGTTGTGATTTGGCACTATATAAATAAAACTGAATTCAGAAATTTGAATGAATTGTTAACAGTTTATGAGCTCTTAGTGAGCTTTAGCGGTGCCAGTGGGTTGATGTCATTCATGTAGACTGAGCTAACGTGTCCCCCCCCAGTCCTGAGCTCAGCTGAGCAGGTGCTGCTTAGTTTTTACTCTTAGTGATGGTTTGTGTTTATTTACAGTGCAAACAAGCCTGAGACTGAAGCCTAACTACACTACTGTTACTGTATTCTTTCTGTGTGTGTCTGTGTGTGTGTGTGTGTGTGTCTGTGTGTGTCTGTGTGTGTGTGTGTGTGTGTGTGTCTGTGTGTGTGTCTCTGTGTGTCTCTGTGTGTGTGTGTCTGTGTGTGTCTCTGTGTGTGTGTCTGTCTGTGTGTGTGTGTGTGCCACAGAGACGCAGCGGTTGGAGAGTGCTCTTTTAACCTCACCGTGCTAAACTGCTTACAAGGAATCAACAAGGTAGCAACAACGTCTAACACAGAAGATTTTAGTAACATTAAAATGACACTTAGTAACTTCATTTGTGTCACACCTCATTTTAACGCAAAAATCCCAGTTTGAGCCACATTTGAAATTGTTCTCTTATTCTGTAACAACAGTAATTGAATTCAGTTTTATTCATAGCACTAATTCTAAGCTACAGTTACTTCAAGGTACTTTAACTTATAAGGTAAAGAGCCTGCAGCACTGCACTAGAAGTACACACTTGGCAACAGTGGGAAGGAAAAACTCCCTTCCAACAGGACGAAACCTCCAACAGAACCAGGTTTAAGGAGGCAGCAGTTCACTGTGACAGGTGAGGGGTAAGAGCAGAGACAAAGGAGTTTAATAATTACTAATGATTAAATACTTCAGTGATGTACAAACACACAGGAATTGAAAACAAACGACTAAAGAAGAAATAGTCAGTGCATCAGCGTGTCTTTTAGACCCCATTCCTACAAAACTGCTCAAAGAAGTCCTGACATTAATTAATGCTTCGATCTCTAATAATCGGTGTTACGTCCCCACTTAAAAGCTAGGCGATGAGGGTGGGGGACAGTAACAGTTAGATCCAGGTGGAATGAAAAGAACGCCAGGCAGAGGTATTTAATATAAAATAGATCTTTATTGTAGGCAAACACCTCAATAATCATATAAATGGCAACAACAAAAGGAGACAGCACCGCTGCTTTAATGAGAAATCAGGGAGATCAACCCAAAGTGGTAATGACCACTTCAACAAAGGAAGCAACAATAAGGCTTCAACAGAAAGAGACAGCAACACTGCTAGCAAACAATATCCAGGCAGGCCACACAAACTAGTGAAGGCTGCCGTCACTCATGGGCAATCACTGCTCAGTTAAGCACTACTCACAAAGAGCCACACGCAGCAGGCTGTTCCACACCTAAGCCAGTAACACACTCTGACCCGCACAGAGGAAATCCACCAGAAACCTCTCCCTCCTCCTCCACACTGCTCTTCTCCAGCTTATATCACCCCTGAGGGTAATTGGTTGTAACGAGAGCAGATGAGCAGCAGGTGTGACCTAAAGGAGAAGGCAGGGGCAGAGAGAGACAAGGGGAGGGGCCAGAACGAAGGAGGAGGAGAGGGAGAAGACAACACCACGCCCACACACTCCCACAGCCTCCCAGGATGTAACAATCGGCTATGTACCACAGGCCTTCAAGCTGGCTGTAGTTAAACCTTTACTCAAAAAGCATCTCTAGACCCAGCAGTCTTAGCTAATTATAGGCCAATCTCCAACCTTCCTTTATATCAAACATCCTTGAAAGAGTAGTTGTCAAACAGCTAACAGATCATCTGCAGAGGTTTATTTGAAGAGTTTCAGTCAGGTTTCAGAGCTCATCACAGAAACAGCTTTAGTGAAGGTTACAAATGATCTTCTTATGGCCTCTGACAGTGGACTCATCTCTGTGCTTGTCCTGCTAGACCTCAGTGCAGCGTTCGATACTGTCGACCATAATATCCTATTAGAGCGATTAGAACATGCTGTAGGTATTACAGGTACTGCACTGCAGTGGTTTGTATCATATCTATCTAATAGACTCCAGTTTGTGCATGTAAATGGAGAGTCCTCTTCACACACTGAGGTTAATTATGGAGTTCCACAGGGTTCAGTGCTAGGACCAATTCTGTTTACATTATACATGCTTCCCTTAGGCAGCATCATTAGAAGACATAGCATACATTTACACTGCTATGCAGATGACACCCAGCTCTATCTGTCCATGAAGCCAGATAACACACACCAATGAGTTAAACTGCAGGAATGTCTTAAAGACATAAAGACCTGGATGGCCGCTAACTTTCTGCTTCTTAATTCAGATCAAACTGAGGTTATTGTTTTCGGCCCTGAAAAGCTTAGAAATATGGTATCTAAGCAGATTCTTACTCTGGATGGCATTACCTTGGCCTCCAGTAACGCTGTGAGGAACCTTGGAGTCATTTTTGACCAGGACATGTCCTTCAACGCACATATTAAACAAATATGTAAGACTGCTTTCTTCCATTTGTGCAACATCTCTAAAGTTAGAAATATCCTGTCTCAGAGTGACGCTGAAAAACTAGTTCATGCATTTATTACTTCCAGGCTGGACGACTGTAATTCATTATTATCAGGAAGTCCTAAAAACTCCCTGAAAAGCCTTCAGCAGTCAGTCAGATTGCCGCCCCTCCCTGAGCCTGGTTCTGGTGAACATGTGTTTCTGTTAAAAACGAGTGTTTCCTCCCCACTGTCACCAGTGTGCCTGCTCGTGGTCTGATTGTGTTTCCTCTGTAGGGTCTTTACGTACAATATTAACTGCCTGAGGTGACCGTTGTTGTGATTTGGTGCTAAGAAAAACTGAACTGAATCTGTGAAACCACTGCAGATCACTATAACACTAAACATTTCAGCCCTTTGGGGGGAGTTGTGCTTTTGTTGTGAAAATCTGTTCCTGCTCTTTTCCTCTGCAGGCATTACAACATGGTTTCCTGGATTTTGAAAGGTTCAGTGCAGAAGAATATGAACATTATGAGGTAACAGACTGCAGAGACTGTGCTACAGGTCGATATCAATGCAAACAGGACCAGGATACAGGAAGAAATAACTAACGTACGCTTGTTATTCATCCAGTTTATTTGCAGTGCTGTTAGTAACACAGTCAGGGCCAACCAAGAGCTCGTACGATGTCCAGGCCTGCCTTGGTGCACGCTGTACTTCCTCAGTTTCTCAGTTAGATTGATCCATAGCTCACCCGTCCAAGTGATAGACAGTCAGTGAAGTAAAGGTCAACAAAACTGATTTCCAATGAAAGGTAAAAGCCCGTACGTGTTCATTACTGCAGTGGTGGTATAATTAAGGTGTTCTGGATCCATGTTTTAACTGATATGTGGCTAACCTCTATCACAGTCTTTCCTTTCTTTTTGTGCTTTTAGCGAGTTGAAAATGGAGATATGAACTGGATCGTTCCGGGCAAAGTTCTGGCGTTCAGTAGCCCTCATTCTCGTGGTGAGTCAGAATCTCTAAGCTAAAAGCTAAAAGCATGCCTCCAAACCAACACCAGTGCTCACGTTGCTGGGCTGACAGAAGGCCTGTGCAGCCCCTCAGTGCCTGCACGTCCTGAAGCAGCTGAGAAGAGCTAACCTTACCCTGCTGTCTTCTGACGGCATGCATTGTTTCCTGCTTAGTGCTGTCGTGTTGTTACGGCTGGATTAGACGAGCCTGAACCCTGCAGTGGCTCGGGGTTTCCCATGATGCACTCATGCTTCTCCATCCCTCAGCTCTTTTTACTTTCTGTGTATTTACACCACTTTGCACGTAGTTATTATTCCCCTCTGGCTCTCGTCCATCTCTTGTCCTGTTGTCCTCCCCCCACCCCGACCACATGAGGCAGATTGCTCCCCCTCCCTCAGCCTGGTTCTTGTTAAAAGGGAGTTTTTCTTTCCCGCTGTCAGCAGGTGCTTGGGGCCGTCCGATCGTTGGGTTTTCTCTGTATTTAACGTCTTTACCTTACAACATAAATCAGCTGACACTACGTCATTGAATCTTATTTTACGTTCGCATTAAAAACAGACGCTCGCTGATTGAAACGTATGACGTAACTCAGCTGTTGTTGACTCTGTCTCCAGGTTATCCCCTCCACACACCCGAGGCATACTTCTCATACTTTTGCCAAAATGACATAACGACCGTGGTTCGTCTGAACAGGACGTTGTATGATGGCAGGCGGTTTGAGGATGCAGGATTTGAGCACCACGACCTCTTCTTCCTTGATGGGACCACGCCCTCTGACCTCATCGTCAGACGCTTTCTGCATGTGTGTGAAAGTACAGACGGGGCAGTGGCGGTGCACTGTAAAGGTAGGACTGCAAGTCTTTATGTTTAATTGATGTCATTTATTTCTTTTATCTTAACTTTGTCTCTTTAAACACTCCATCCATTTACAGCTGGATTAGGCCGCACGGGCACTCTGATTGGCTGCTACCTGATGAAGCACTTCCGGTTTACTGCAGCCGAGGCGATTGCTTGGATCAGAGTCTGCAGACCTGGATCTATCATCGGTCCACAGCAAAACTTCTTAGAAGAGTGAGTTTGTGCCTCAGCTGTGACCGCTCAAACCAAACGGCCCACTTTCCGTGACTCCAAAGGTCTCGGTCGGAGACAATCATTAAGCTGTAGTCCGTTCATGAAAGTACAGGAGTAATGCTGTGCACACAGACACGTCTGCAACACTTCATTAGGATAATGTCACAAAACACAAGCAGACGGCAGCTTCACCTCCAAGGTGCACGGAGAAGACAAAGATCTGACGAGGTGAAGACTCCAGTCACAGAGTATCAGGGAACCATAACGTGTTAGTGGCCTTCATCAGGGTCATTGCGTTTGTGAAGGTGTGATTGGTCCACTTGGATCTTTTTCTGTTTCCAGTCTTTTTTATTTAAACACAAGCTGTTTGACATTTTGCAATGACCCAAAAGGCGTTGGCCACTGAGTACAGCTGTTCTCTAATACTTCGAGTGTCGCTGGAGTCTTCACACAAAGCACAAGTAGATCAGGAAGGGTTTGAGGGGTCACCTTGGCCTTCAACGTCGGCAGATCTCAGTCTCATCGAGCATCTGTGAGATGTGCTGGACAAACAAGGCCCGTCTGTCCTTAGGCTGTGGCATCTATTGCTGTTAGCACACAGGATGTTTCTCCATGCTGAGGTCATGGTTGGAGCATGCTGGAAAAGTTAGAAGAGAAGCAAAAGGTGGAGGTCAGGGTGGGGCATTCCCCAGGGTGCCCATGTGCAGCTGGTGGTGACTGCAGCAGTGGGAAACTGGTGGATGATGAATCGAATCGAATTAAAAGAAGCCTGAAACTGTGATACTGCTGCAGACTGCAGTCACAGTGTGCAGCTGGTTTCTCTCCTCAGCTCTGGACGCACACTTCCTCCTTACGCCACAGTAGCGCTCTGTTGCTAATGGCTACTAGCTTTGTGTGTCTACTTACACGCTAAACCAGGATGTTGAATGTTGTACCTGCTAAACGTGATATCACAGTCAGTTTGTGGCGTGTGTTTGATGTTTGTGTGCAGGAAGCAGCACAGTTTGTGGGTTCAGGGTGACGTGCATCGGTCTAAACAGAAGCTGGTCCAACAGAGACTGAGTCGGCAGCAGCAGCTGCAGCTGCTGCTGCTGCTGCACCGCTCTGACTCTGTGCAGGGAGGCAAACAGGAGGCAGTGTCCTCGCTGCTTTCCAGCATGGATGACCTGTCAATCAACACCGTGCTCTGCAAGTCATATAGCTTGGATGAGGTCAGCGGTGTGACTTCATAGCACCTTTTCTTAATGGTTACTGCAGAATTCAAACAGGCTACTGAGTTCCGATCACAATGTTGTGTTTTCATGCTGCTAATTGTGTCTGTGCAGAATAACTGCAAAGAAGTCAGTCTGACACAGGGAGACGAACTGAGAGCACTGAAGGGAAAACGCCCACCGAGATCAGCGTCATCCTGCTCAAGGTACCAACATCTGTAATGTAATTAATGATAGATGGTTATTGTGGTCAGTGCAAGAGACACGTAGAGAATTAGCTCAAACGCTGGAAACAAAGTTTCTATTAACAAGGAGAGATAATAGACACCAATATGTTTTTGTGGATGTCAGAAAGTACGTAAGTGACTGTTGTCGAATGCTACAAAGAACGCACGCTTTGTTTGCACGCTGTCTAACAGGCAGACCGGACTGCATGAAATCCTGCTGTGTTCTCATCTGTGCAGCGTGAATGTTGTGTGTAACCTGCTCGAGCTCATGTGTCCTTCTTTGTTCTTCGGTTAAACTGAAACCTAAATGCAACAGGAGAAGTTGTTGTCTTTTGGCGACTTTAGTTATGAGTGAGATTAAGGTTCTGGAGGTTGTCAGAGTATTCCTTCTACTGCCTGACGGTGTCCTCAGCTGGAGCCAGCAGGCCTCCATCTTTACTGTACACCGTGTTGGTGGAGCACCACTTCCCCTCCTGACGCTTTGCCAGAATCGCTCCTCCTACGCCCAAGTTTTTGCTGCAGCCGCGGCCTGAGCTGCGTTTCGATTGGCCTGCCCGCTGCCTCTGCTCTCCATCCTTGGCTGCAGCCAGACACACAATCAGTAGATAATACCTCTGCTCACTACAGTTTTTGTTTGGGTCCCTGAATCCACGGCACAAATATAGCAGATATATAAGAAGCTGCCATAGTTCAAGAAACATCTTATAAAAAGTAAATAGTTACAAATCGGGGATATGAGAGCTGCGGCAAAAAGAAACCAAAGGACGACCACGAACCAAACTCACGACGTGCCTCCGGCTTCTCCTGTAAACTAACATCACCAAACTGCTAACCTGACACAACCAAGAGCTGGGCTTCCACGGAGGTTAAATCAGGTACCTCCCACACGTCGAAGCGTGTTTGTATCTCGTCTCTTGTACAGAGTGTGAGTGCAGATGTTGATTCCTGCAGTGAGCGTAGAAATCAGAAGGATTTTTGGAGAAGTTGTTCGTTGTGCTTGTTTCTGTGAAGGATCAAGTTTTATTTGCTCTTGGATCACACACACACACAAATATGAGGTGTTCTTGTTTTCTGTGTCAGGTTAAACCTGTCCAAGACTTCACACCGCTCCATCCTCCCTCCCCCGAAGCCCTCCAAAGTCCACCTCACCCCTTCTTCTACTAAGACGCTGAGACGAAGTTCCTCTACCACCACTGCTCCGCAGATCAGGAGGTTGGTGTCTGTGCTTTTGTCCTTACTAGAAGCACATTATAATAAAACCAATGTAAAATGTGATGTGCTGATGTCTCCACAGTCCCTTCAGCCTCACGTTGTTCAGCACCAGGCCAGCACTGATTCACTGACTTCACACTTGGGACGTTCTGGTCATGAATCAGCCCAGCTGATGATGGACTCGCTGGAGACTGCATCAGCTCTCTTGCACGTTTAACCCTAGAACACTATCGCTATAAATAGTAACACAATCGCTAATGCCGGGTGATTTTTACCCGATATAATATAACCAATAAAAAGTAATCAAATATATCAAAATATGACAACACATGACAAATTAGAGTGGTCTTCTTTTACTTTCAACTGTGCCATGTCTAACAAAATGAAAGAAAAACCCTCCTAAAACAAAAGAATGACTCTGGAAAGCTGGTCTTTGGTCCACCCATTCCTGGGACATTTGAGACTTCCCTGGTGAAGGCACAGGCTCCTCGACACGCAAACAGCTGCAGGAGAGAGAAATCATGTAAATGTATTTGCTCGGGTGTAAATCACCCAGCGATAGCGTTCTCGGGTTAATAGGCTGTAAATGCTTTTTTAGCCCCAATAACTACTTTTCGTTTCGACAGAGCCAACAGTTTGTCACCACTTTAACTGGTCACGTGGCCCATTCTGTGATAACAGGGCCGACACCATAAATCATCACGTCTCTTGGGTATAGCAGGCAGGTAACTGTGAAAAACTGCGGCTGCATATTGCAGATATAACATCTGCTGGATGCTGAATGCCCCGCTGTCACAATCATTTTGCTGGAAGCAAAGGACACGTGCAGGTGCAAACACCAAACAACGCTTACAGGGGAGGTCGTGGCCCGAGGACTGAGTCAGACCATCGCCAAGAGCAGTCTGGGTGCTTCTGATAAACGGCTGCTGCCACTTGTCCATCCGAAGTTCAGAACCACAGGATGTAGACGGCCTGAAGCAACGTCTTGGTTGCGGAAACACAGACCTTTAGAAGTCGTACCAAAATCCACGCCTTAAACTTTGGCAGATCACATGATGGACCTAGCTTATTTGGCACGTTGTTGTAATGTTGTCTCCTCGTTTTCAGTACTTTAGTAACCAGGTTGGGTCAGAGAACCATAGCAAACCACATCTTTTGTAAGAGATTGGTGCATATTGTTCAAGAATTAACAACTGGACGCAAAATTGTCTTGCAAGACCAAGAGTGACACACTGCTTCTGCTACAGATGTTATTTATATTCTCCCAGATTTCATCGATAAAGTATGACAAACTTATATTTGTTGGTCTGTTAATGTTCTAATGATGCAGAGCGAGGGACACAAAGCCACGACGTGCTTATAATGCACTGTGAAAGCCTCTGAGCACACATGCTGGCAATGAAAGAGGAAATCAGTAAAATGAAGACAGAGATTCTGATGTTTCACGTCAGACTGAACACGGCACGCACACTTTATTTCACAGGTCATTCACATTCATGCACTGGATTTGTCAACAGGACTTTATCATACATAAAGCAAACTCACTATGTTCAGCTTTGCACTATTTCTTTCTTGCAGTAAAATTCTTAACATGCAAATGATGTTCAGCTTTGAGCGTGTTGTTGCTGTCATGCTTTCCTGTATCTGACTGTGTGACAGCAGCTCAGATGTGCTGTCTGATTGGTAGTTTACTCCAAAGGAGGGAAACCAGCTAATGCTAGTGTGAAGTGCTAAAATCAACAATAAAGTCCAAGTAATGACGAGATAATGACTCATGCTTCTCTTTGTTATCATCACACTGTCATTGTGTCATAACCTTCACTGAAAGTCACCTGACACTGCTGTGGGACGCTGTGGGATGCTGTGGGACGCTGTGGGATGCTGTGGGACGCTGTGGGACGCTGTGGGACGCCGTGGGATGCTGTGGGATGCTGTGGGACGCTGTGGGACGCTGTGGGACGCCGTGGGATGCTGTGGGACGCTGTGGGACGCTGTGGGACGCTGTGGGATGCTGTGGGACGCTGTGGGATGCTGTGGGACGCTGTGTGATGCCGTGGGACGCTGTGGGATGCTGTGGGATGCTGTGGGATGCTGTGGGATGCTGTGGGACGCTGTGGGATGCTGTGGGACGCTGTGGGATGCTGTGGGATGCTGTGGGACGCTGTGGGATGCTAAGACTGTGGATTCCATGTGCTTGGTATCATTTGGGGAATTTAATGACCAAAACATCAGAAATAACTGAGGCGACTCTATAAGGGAATCCCCTCTGTTGACACTGTACTGAGTCAAAAGTATAAGGAACTGAGCTACATGGATTACCTGCACATACACTGACCTACGTATATGAAACAGAACTGTACCATATATGTATAACAGGGCCTCTTAAACTAAAATCCTGGCTGTATCCTTACTGTAGTTAAGTTAAATACGTCCTCTATAGTCTCCAAATCATTGTCTGGTTGGGACACTTATATTTGTTGGTCTGTTAATGTTCTAATGATGCAGAGCAGGGGACACATATATATATATATATATATACACACACACATATATATATATATATATATATATATATATGTGTGTGTATATATATATATATATATGTGTGTGTATATATATATATATACACACACACACACACATATATATATATATATATATATATATATATGTGTGTGTGTGTGTGTGTATATATATATATATATATATATACACACATATATATATATATATATATATATATATATATATGAGTATGCATTTGAAGTACACTTCAAATTGGGACAGCCGTCGTCGCGTGGCGGTGACGTAATCGCACTTAAAATGTGTACTTCAAGCGTGCAGACCCTGAATTGGGACACAGCCTCAGTGTTTCAGTCATAAAAACACTTCCTGTCTCCGCGGGGGCCCATCACGTATAGGTGTAACGGAGAAACAGCCAATCAAATCGCAGCTTTTCAGGCATTGGGAAAAAAAAGATTGTTTTTTACACTGAACTGTCTGAGCGCGGGTTCGAGTCCTGGTTGGGACAAAGGTTGTGTTACATTATCAAAAGTTAAACACCATTTTCAATCTACTTATTGTGGATAACATTTATTTTTTAATTTTTAGTTCATTATCATTTTATTTATATTATATAGTGTTATGGCCTGTGGAGCAATTTTTCTGCACCTATACTGTCACAAAGTGCATAACTCAGACTAAACTGTATCATCACAGTCTTGAGATGATACATAGCAGACATATAGTCTACAATTATGGAGACATCCAACTTTTAATACAAAGACTAAAGCTAAAACTATAATACAGATACATTCTGATGACATAGAACATGAAGCTTATACATAATTTCAATAAGGCATGTCTGTGATAAATCATCTGTCTGCTTCCTGGTGGCTGTTAGTTTATGTCTATTCATTTTCCAGCACAAACTCAGTACTGACATCGTTGCTTTATTCCAGTCATGCTCTTGCCAGCCTCCACTCTGCATGCTTTAAATCGGTTGCTCTTCTGCATTTCAGATCTGCAGCCATGCAGCCCGCCTCCTCTCCTTTCTCCTCCTCACCGTGGTCACTCAGAGCCCTGTCCCAGCCTCCATCTTCATCTTCATTACTATCAGCATGTTGACTCTGGGGTGGTGGTTGTGCAACATCCTGTCACTGCTGGGATTCTTTCTGCTATGATGGCTCATAACTGCCAAACAGTTACATTTATTTCTGTATCTCAATAAATCATGTTGAGTTTTTCCACGTGATCTCTCCTTATTGAATTACTTTTGTAGATAAGCTTCAAGCTAGCAAGCAACAATACCTACATCAAATATATTATCACCAGAAGTGAGAAAGTGTCTGCAGCTCCAGCTGTGCTGCATGTATTAAAGATAACGTCAGACATTGTGTGGGGGTCATGTCTGACACAGGCTGTACAGTCACACAGATAAAAGACAGCAGTCATGTTTCTAATAATATAAATGAAAACAGAAAGATTATGAAGATAAAAGCTGTGAGACTGCTCTAGGATGACTTGTTATCATTACATGAAGTGATTTAGAAATAATATGTAAGCTTTCAGGGCAGCGCTCACAACTTATTTAAACTGATTACCTGATGGGGAGCACACACAGATATAGAAACATATAGGTGAACTCTAAGAAGAAAACTGTGTTGATATTTTTGCAGAAAACTATTTATTTACACTTTTATATTTACAATCAGTTTATATTTATAGAAACAAAAGAAACATTCACAACTAGAACAAAACTGTCTTATATACAAAATCAACTGTTTCTCCCTTATTTACTGTTTTCTTCCACCATACAGCCAGCATACAACCATGCTATTAGAGGAACATCACTGGAACGTGGCCAGAACACACAAAAACAAGAACAAGACAATATATAAAAGTTCAAGTTCAGGCTCAGCTTTGCAGAGAAAACAATTGTACTCCAGTTCTGAAACCTTTCATTTGAAAACCTGTTTGCTCCTGAAGATCCTCTGGGTGTGGACCCTGCTGCTGCTGCCACAGTGACTAGTTATGCAGAGACAGAGGCATATGAGACAGAAACAGACTTAGCCATTATCACGTCTGACATGTAGTAATAACGCAGTACTTACAGCTCTGCATGTGTACTTTTACAGGTGAGATGCTCGGCATTGTGTCCTCCAGGTTTTCATCCTCATCCATCCCTGTGATGGAGGCAACAATTAGACAAATATGTACTGAATTTATATTTCATGTCAACAATGTTATTAAAATATTATTAAAACAACTTACCAAGAGGTTGTTTAGTTGGGGCGTTTGTAGTAGCAGGCGCAGACTGCTACTTCTTCCGCAGGCACTGCTGCAGCTCATGCAGCCGTGTTCCTTGACTGCAGCTCTTCCTCATGATAAGGTCTGCATAGCCGTCACCTCTGCCGTCCCAAATCTCCTTCCAGGTGCTCTTGGCTCGTGAGCCAAAGCCAACCAGCTGATCATCCTCAGAGGCTTCTGCAGCAACACTTACTCTGCTGGTCTCGTAGCTCAGAAGAGTTTTTATCTCTGCAAAGCTGAGGGCTTACTGTACAAATGAATGCAAGCTCTCCTTGCCATGCCCTTCTTCCACAGAGGTCCCTGCAGCCTCTTGCTTCTGGAGATCTTTGATCAGGTACATGGTGTCCCCGACATCATTCTCCAGAAGCCACCGGAAAGATTTCCCTTTATATTTTCCAAACTGCAGGATGTACTCTCCCTGCACTTCCTTCATGTCAGAGGCATCCCCTCCTCTCTGATAGATGACAGTCAGAGCATCGTCCTCCCTCACAGGTGCAGACTTGTCCTGAAGCTTGGGGTCATTTTTAATCCTTCGAGCTTCTTTTGACGAGTCCTGGAGAAGGTATCCAAGTGGCCCCTTGTGGAACGCCACAGAGATTTTCCCTGGATATGGCGCAACTTTCTTCTGCATCTTGACATGCAGTGAAAAAAGAAACAATTATATTAAACAAAATTGATTCCAAACACAAACAAAGACATTCCAGGTTATAATCTTGCTGCTGGGTTTAGACAGCAGGATGCAGGAGAACAATAACGAGACACAATTTGAAAGAACATTGACAACATTTGTGATAAAAGTGTTTTTTACTCCAGGTATAACAAACTGTTCTGTCTGTAAATAAAAACCTTTCATGGTTGAATGATTATTGGCATATCTGCAAAATTTGTGGTAACTGCTTAGTAGTCATGGCACATAAGAATTGCTGGTAGATTCCCGCGCGGGAGCCTGGGATTGTTTAGCTAAACGGCCTAAACCGTTTCTCTATGGTAGTGCTAAACTACGGTGGCCCCTAGAGACAAAGCACGTACAAACTCAAAAACACTTGCAAACTCAAAAACACAACGGAAGTGCTCCAGGACGCTAGGGGCAGTGTTGAGCTCGATTTGCAAAATAAACGGCAAGTTTGTCTGTATGGGACGGTCTAGTCTCCGTCGCGCTTCCCAGGTTGCCTAGCAACCATGATACTAACCGCTGGAAACGTGTCATACAACTTTGTTTGACAGAAATGAAGGAGAACATATTTTGTTCATTTGTTTGTTTGTTTCTACAAGAGCTTTGTGTGATTTGATAAGTATCTGAGGCTGAGACCACAGGACAGTAAAACATGATTTTTGGGCTTCATTTCTGTACTGAACAGTTATTTAAGATTAGCTAGTAAATAAGAATTAGCTGATGTTGTTCATGAGACTAAAGTCATCTCACTTTGGTAATGTAAATATAATATGGCCAATATTATAGTTATTATATTAGTCATTATTAGCTATTACAGCAGTGAACATGAACTCTGTGTCAAATACTGAGCCTCAGTACAGATTCAAGTTGCAGTTATTTACATGTCTTATCACCTTAAATCTTCACTCAAAGACAAGTATCTTTGACAGTGCATATATAGGTGTATCATATATAAGAGACAAATGTTGTTCCTTCAGTATGTTGGCATTACTAAATTTGGCTCAATGCTTACATATATGTGTAAAAAGAAAATGTACAAGCTGTGATAACTGTGTCTGATAGAATGAAGAGTCGACTGATATATGAAATATTCCTTTATTGGGTGAGAAAATCAGACCATGTCATAACTGCTGTAAGTCACACAGAATAGATATCAGAGCCTTAAACAGGCTGACGTCTGCTAAATGGGTCAAACTGGGCAGAAAGTCTACAAACACATAACATCCTTATAGAATATGATGTAACACTATAGATCAACTTAGCTCAGAATATATAAAGCATATAAACAATTACAGCAATATGATGCAACAAACACAGCAGCTACTGATCCAAAATACTCAAAGCTTCATAGAACTGAAACCAACATTTATTTTTAGCTCCATTCTGCTGCTGATACAGACTTTAGGTTTCTGAACATTAAACTTGTTGCTGCCTTTCATAGTGTGTAACTTGAAGGCCCTGAGTACTCTGAGTACTTTCTCCCACACTGGAAACACTGGGAGGATCACATTATTTGAACATTACCTAATAAGACTGATTCAGCACAGACAGTTATGTTAAACTTTCCTAGCAGTCCTTCACAAACAGGGAACAGTCTGTCTATTCTCTCCATCTGTCAGCTGCTGCTGGCTCTTCCTCCTCCTCTTCCTCACACACTGCTGAGTTTGTCCTGGTGGATCATCAGGGGTGCAAAGCCTCACAGATGATGTGCAGCAGTGTGTCCCTCAGTCTGTCCTCACTCTGGACACTTGCAGGTGTCACACATGGACATCAAATGTGTGATAAGCTGCAGGATTCAAACACAAGTGTAACTTATAAACACATGTTCATACTTTTATTCCACAATCAGAGAGAAAGAAACAGAGAGAGAGTGCAGGACAGACAGACAGGTGACAGTCTCAGGTGTACACACTGCTACACAACAGCACAGAGAAGCAGGATTTAGTGTTTGTGTTATTACGAGTGTAAACAAGAAGAGTTCCCAGATGGTACAGTGGACACATGTGTGACTGCTGTGATTAAAGCATCTTTCTTTCAGCTTAACGAGTGAACCGTCAGCTCGTTCAAACACACGTTAAAGTCCGTTTGGCTCGACACCACCGAACAGAGGCAGCAATATAACATAGCTCACATTAACAGTGCAGTGAATCCTGCTTGTGCCGTGATGTTCAGGACTGCAAACCGAGCAGCATCACTGACTTTCAGCTTGTTGTGTTTGTGGATATATGACTGACTTTAATTATCCACAAAATCATCACAATCTCTGTAAGATTAAGGTCGACTATATATATATATTTATTAAAGTAAAGGCTTTAAAACCAAGTTAATTCTGAAAGTACAAACATCGCTAATGTCAACTTTCCCGACATGTGGCCAACAATAATGGTTTCATGTTCTTCATTAAAAAAATATTTGCGCATTAATAAGTGACATAATATTCAGTACTTACTTCTGAAAGTTTACTCTTCCTCCGCTCCGCTTCCACTGTTTTTTTTTTCGGCAAAATTATCCACACCACCACCGCACTATGAAGTCTGGGATATGTTGGGCCATGAAGGCTACACCGACCCATCCTTAAAATTCAGGGAAATTAAGGACGCATTTCAGGGCCGCATTTCGGGCAGCCTTTGAATTCGGAAAGCCTTCTCTTGTGGCTGTGAGGTAATCGGCCTTAAAATGCGGCCTTTAAGGCTGCAAACCCCAAATCCGGTCATTGGTACTTCCTGGCTTGTGTAGTTACTAGGTAACAAAAGCTCAACACTGCCCCTAGCGTCCTGGAGCACTTCCGTTGTGTTTTGGATTTTGCAAGTGTTTTGGAGTTTGCAAGTGTTTTGGAGTTTGTACGTGCTTTGTCTCTAGGGGCCACCGTACTAAACCACTACGGGTGTAATATACTTTTGGCCACTACGGTCTTCCGGCGCTGTTGCGAGTTTGAGATGCGGCGGCACTTTTAAAAAATCTCCTCTTTTACGTTTCGGGAGAGAAAATAAGTAACTCAACGCTCGCAACACATCCCAACGCTCCTCATTCATTGATCAAAGGTAAGAAACGTCGTTTGAAATAAGAGTAAACCAACAGAATACATTTACAGGTGTATATTACAGGTAATAGGTGTTCTGTCCTCACTAGATGTGGGCGTGATTTAGCTTATCCAGTTTGACAGACAGTGAACAGAATGAGAAGAAGAGAATGCTTTGAACTGAGATTCTTCTTTACTTCGATCTGCATCTCCAGTTTACAGGCCATGTTACTGAGGCTTCTTATACATGGTGTCCTTTATCCATTTTCATTACTCTCCTTTCTCTTTTCTTTTTGTAAAACTAAATAAACACAAAACAGATAATTACCTTCTCATTCACTGAACATACATAATGTACTAATTGAAACTTAGTTTTCATGACAACCAGCAAAAAACATAAATCTTAAGGTTGCCTAAATTAAACATAAACATCACCTTCAGTTAACTAGCATTATTGATCATAGCAAGTTAGCAAACACATGCTAATATACAGTCGCTAGCACACAAGTAGCTTTACAAATGAGTAATGACCACACAGCTGAAATAGTAACTCAGTATATGCACATTACACATGTATCACAAATCAGATAGTTAAGGTTATAGTATGTAATGAAAACTTACAGGCATGCGTGGGCAAAAGTTTCACCTCCACTGAGCACTTGTAGCAAACTAGCTGGGCATAACAACTTCCCAAGTACCAACTGTGGCCACAAGAGGGTGCCAAATCATACAAACAAAAGCATATTCCCACATTAAAGTTATACCAACACACTCCCCGCCTGGTATAAAGTATTTTATACCACTCCGTCTTTTACTTTACTTTTTAGTTTCCTGTATACCTCAGTCTTTCTTTATAGTTTCCTTGGGGAACAGAAGGATGAGCTGAGAAACTGGACGTAGGTAAATCCGTGGAGCACCTTGTTTCACAACCCTAACCTCCACCTTTCTGATTTTATTATCTTGACTAGGAATGTTCTTAACAATGAGACCAATAGGCCATTCATTTCGCTTGGTTTGGTCATCCTTCAGTAAGACAATGTCTCCGATTTGCATGTCCCTTTTGTCATTGATCCACTTCTTTCTGGACTGCAGTGTTGTCAAATATTCTTGTCGCCATCGTTTCCAAAAGATGTCGGCTAGACATTGGACATGTCGCCACTGTTTCCTGTATAGGTCTTTCAAGTCAAACACCCCTTCGGGAGCAGACACAACGTTTGCTTTCTGAGTAAGAAGCATTGCTGGTGTCAAGACTGTCGGTGACTCTGGATCTGTACTCACCGGAACCAATGGCCGAGCATTCATAATTGCCATCACTTCTGCCATCAAGGTGACAAGGACTTCATGAGAAAGACGGGTAGGCCCAGACTGCAGCAGCATGGCATCTAAGATCCGACGAGCAACACCAATCATTCTTTCCCATGAGCCTCCCATATGGGATGAGTGTGGTGCATTAAAGGTCCATGAGCAGCCTTCATTACTAAGGTAATTTCGGACCTCTGAGTCATCTGTAAAGATCCTTAACTCTCTACAGGCACCGACGAAGTTGGTTCCACGGTCAGACCTGAGAACCTTGGAAGGTCCTCGTATGGCAAAAAACCTTCTTAAGGCGTTAATAAAGCTTGAGGTGGACATGGATTCAGTCACCTCTATATGCACTGCTCGTGTTCCTAGGCACGTAAACAACACTGCCCATCGCTTGTTTTCTGCTGTGCCTCCTCTTGTTCGTCGTGACACTACACTCCATGGTCCAAAGACATCTAGACCAACTCTGGTGAACGGGGGTTCTATGCAAAGCCTATCCTCAGGCAAGTCAGACATCTTTTGCTCTTGAGGCTTTCCTCTGAGTTTGCGGCATATGACACATCCATAGATCAAGCTAGAAACCAGCTTTCTTACGCCAATTATCCACAAACCGGCTGAGCGAAGTGCCCCCTCAGTTAAGTGGCGACCTTGGTGGGCAACTTCCTGGTGATGATGTCTCACTAACAAAGTTGTCACATGGTGTCTCTTTGGGAGTATGACTGGGTGTTTTTCATCATATGGAAGGTCAGCTGAAGAGAGCCGTCCACCTACTCTAAGCACTCCATCCTGATCGATAAAGGGGTTCAACCTCCACAGAGGACTTGCTTCGGAAATTTGTTTCCCTCTCTCCAATTGTCTCACTTCTTCTGTGAATACAAACTGTTGAACACTCCAGATCACTCTAAATTTTGCCTGTGTTTGTGGATTTTGAGGGACTTGTTTTGAAAGCCTGGACCTGCATCTTGCCACGCTGATGAGCTTCGCCATTCCATTTATCAGAGTTTTCCATGAGGAGAACCGTTCAAATCTCTGTGGACTGAGAGGTCTATCAGTAGCCTTAGTTGTCAGGGTGCTGACTTCTGGGCGAATCTCTGCATCGTGCTGTGGTTCAACAAGGTCAAACTTACTTAATGTCACTGATGGGGATACCTGTTGTTGGGCCTGCTTTAGGAACTGAGGACCAATGAACCAGCTTGTTTTGTGCAGGAGACTTGCTGCAATCGGCCTTGTTGCGATGTCAGCTGGGTTGTTTTCTGTTGCAACATAATTCCACTGTGTGCATGTAGTGGACTTCCTAATTCTGGAGACTCTGTTGGACACATAGATGTAAAACCTTCGCGAAGCATTATAGATGTAGCCTAGCACAATCTTGCTGTCTGTGTAATACCTTACAGCATGCAGCTCAAGGTCCATCTCCTGACAAATGAGCTCTGCCACCTCTACAGCAAGAACTGCAGCACACAGCTCCAATCGGGGGATGGTATGTGCAGGCTTGGGTGCTAGCTTGGATTTACCCATGACAAACCCGATGAAGCACTGTCCTTGTTTATCAATAGCTCGTATGTAGGCAACTGCTGCAATAGCCATTGACGAGGCATCTGAGAAGACACAAAGCTCTTGGTGCTGCATGGAGGACAGAGAAGACGGAATATAAGGCCTGGGTATGTGCAGAAGCTCTACCTCTGACAGGGAGTCTTTCCATGCATTCCATTGTCTTTCTTTGGCAGGTGGAAGAGGATCATCCCATTCACATGGTTCTGTGGTAAGTTCTCTGATGAGGGCTTTGCCTTGGACAGTGATGGGAGCAATAAAACCTAACGGGTCATACAAGCTGTTGACTGTAGAGAGTATGCCTCGCTTAGTGAAGGGTCTTTCTTCCTTGGAAACTTGGAAGGTGAAAGAATCTGATTCAAGACTCCAGCTCAGTCCAAGGCTACGCTGAACAGGAAGAGGATCTGTCCCTAGGTCTAGGTTTTTCAGGTCCTTGGCCAGATCATCAGCTGGAAATGCATCCATTACCTTGCTACTGTTTGAGGCAATTTTGTGTAGCCGTAAATTGGACTCAGCTAACATCTTCTGTGTTCTTTGAAGAAGACTGATGGCTTCTGTTTCTGTAGGGAGTGAAGTCAGACCGTCGTCGACATAAAAGTTTCTGGTAACAAACTCCCTTGCATCTTTGCCGTGCTCTGCCTCGCCTGCTTGAGCTGCTTTTCTCAGCCCATAGATCGCCACAGCTGGTGAGGGGCTATTGCCAAACACATGCACTGTCATGCGGAACTCTGTCACATCTTTTGTGAGGTCATTTTCTCGGTACCAGAGAAAACGTAGGTAGTTCCAGTGATCTTCCCTTACAGTAAAGCAGTAGAACATCTGTTCCACATCCGCAGTTATTGCTATAAGCTCTTTTCGAAACCGCAGTAGCACTCCAACCAAAGTGTTGTTCAAGTCTGGACCACTTAAAAGGACATCATTCAATGACACCCCCTCGTGTTTGGCGCTCGAGTCAAAAACTACCCGTATTTGTCCAGGCTTTTGTGGATGGTATACTCCAAACAATGGAAGATACCAGCACTCTTCCTCAGGCTTCAAAGCAGGTGCTAACTCTGCTTGCTGACTGTCAAACATCTTCTGCATGAACTTAACAAAGTGATCTCTCATGTCTGCCTTCCTGTCGAGACTCCGCTTGAGAGTATGCAGTCGTTTGAGAGCTTGCTGGCAGTTGTTTGGCAGTCGCTGCCTATGTGTTACAAAGGGCAGAGGCGCGACCCAACTATTAGAGTTGTCTTGGTACATCTCACTTTGCATGATCTTGAGGAAACGTTCATCTTCCAGTGAAGGTCCGGGTCTCTCATCGTCTTCGCTCTTGATGAACACTGTATCACCGAGCTTGTCTGTTTTGACCCCGTGATAAGTATCCATGTGGCTTTGAGTAGTGCATCTCTGCTGGACTGTTAACAGCTTTTCCTTTGCATTCATACTGTTGAAGCACGGGCTGAGATATGATGGTCTCCCATTGAGCAGCACGTTAGTTTTATAGGTTCTCACAGCAGAGCTCGGCTTATGCGTGCGCCCCAAACAGACATCTCCTATGACTACCCAGCCAAGGTCGAGCCGTTGAGCAAATGGAGCATCTGCTGGTCCATTGTGTTGTTCTCTCACTTTATGCAAATTCAACACATCCCTTCCTAGGAGCAGAAGGATTTGTGCGTCTGAATTGATGGGAGGGATTTTGTGTGCAATGTCTTTCAAGTGAGGAAAATGTTGTGCAACTTCAGGAGAGGGTATCTCAGACCGGTCCTCTGGAATCATATCACATTCCAGCAATGGAGGTAGAGGTACCTTGGTGTTGCCATCAATCGACTCTATGATGAAGTGTTTGGCTCGCTTTCCACTCATTTCCATTATGCCTGAGCACGTCTTGAGTGTGTATGTCTCTGTGTTCCCGTCCACCTCGAAGATGTCAAAAAACATGGATCGTGCGAGAGAGCGATTGCTCTGATCATCTAAGACTGCATATAGTTTGATTGCTTTCTCTCTCTTGCCAGAAGGATAAACCAGAGCTAGACAGATTTTGGCACAAGACCTGGGGCTATGCCAATCTCCACAGACTTCAGTGCACATGGCTTTAGCTGAGGTTGACACTGGCATGGCTTGAGGCTCCCCGCCATGCTTTCCTGTCTCTAGTGGCAGTCTGAAGTCGTGAGGGGGTGGGCCTGGATGCAAAGCCGAGACGTGCTTGTCGCTTTCACATTCCTTACAAGTAATTTTGGCTGTGCAGTTCTTTGCTAGATGCTTGGTGGATCCACAACATCTGAAGCATATGTTCTTCTCCTTTAGGTAAGCTTTTCTTTCTTCAAGAGACTTACTACGAAAACTGCGACATTTCCTAAGAGGGTGTGGTTTCCTATGGAGAGGACACTGCTTGTCTGGGTCATCCCACTTATCCAATTCACTTACCCCCAGTTCACATGACACATCTGTCTTTCTTACTGATATCTGTGTTCTGTTGTACCTTATAGGTCGTTCAGCTTTCCCTACTCCTGTTGAGAGAAAAAAGAAGCTGGGATCATTCCTGATTCTCGCTTGTTCTCGTACAAACTGGGAAAAGACAGAGAAAGGTGGGAAGGCAACGTTGTGGTTTGTTTTGAACTTGGATGCACATGAAATCCACTTCTCTTGCAATGTGTGTGGTAGTTTCTCTACAATAGGATTGACACCACGTGCTGTGTCGAGGAAAGCGAGCCCAGGTGAGTGCCCTTCTGCTTTGGCGAGTTCCAGTTCAAGTAAGAGGTCACCAAGTTCCCTCAGCCTGCTGTTGTCTTTGGCAGATATTTTTGCAAAGTCTTCCATTTTCTTAAAGAGGGCATGTTCAATCACCTCTGGAGCTCCATATGACTCCTCCAAGCGCTGCCAAACCATTTCAAGGCTTGCAGCAACATTATAAATTTGCGCAGCGCTGACTCTCCTTGCTTGCTCAGACGACTGTGGTCCTAACCATTTTATAAGGAGGTCAAGTTCCTCTCTAGGTGACAAAGACAAGTCCTTGATTACATTTAAGAAGGAGGATTTCCATGTCCGGTAGTTTTGGGGTTCGTCGTCAAATTTCTGTATAGTAGTTGACACAAGCTCTCGTCTCATTAAATATTTTGCCACATCTGTTATAGCAAATCAAATCAAATCACTTTTTTATTGTCACATCACATGTGCAGGCACACTGGCACAGCACATGCGAGTGAAATTCTTGTGTGCGAGCCCCACAAGCAACAGAGATGTGCAAACACAACAACACAAACGAGCAAAATACAAGAATGGCCAACCTGAAACTAATAAATATATGTACAATATATAATAGTGTATGCATTTCTGGATGTGTATACTAAATATTTTCCTACGTGTGTGTGTGTGTGTGTGTGTGTGTGTGTGTGTGTGTGTGTGTGTGTGTGTGTGTGTGTGTGTACACATATTTTACAAATTAAATAGAGTAAACAATAAATAAAATATACAGAGTGAGACATGTGCAAAACAGTGGCATTACTGTACAGTATGGAGTGCATAATGTTGAAGTTCCAGTAGTAAAGCTGAGGTGTCTATGACGTGTTCAGCAGTCTGATGGCCTGATGGAAGAAGCTGTCTCTCAGTCTGCTGGTACGGGACCGGATGCTGCAGAACCTCCTTCCTGATGGAAGCAGTCTGAACAGTTTATGGCTGGGGTGACTGGAGTCCTTGATGATCCTCCCCGCTTTCCTCAGGCAGCGCTTCCTGTAGATGTCTTGGAGGGAGGGAAGCTCACCTCCAATTATCCGTTCAGAGCACCGCACTACTCGCTGGAGAGCTTTGCAGTTGTAGGCGGTGCTGTTGCCATACCAGGTGGTGATGCATCCAGTGAGGATGCTCTCAATGGCACAGTGATAGAAGGTCCTGAGGATGCGGGGGCTCATGCCGAATCTTTTCAGTCTCCTGAGAAAGAAGAGGCGCTGCTGCGCCTTCTTCACTGTTTTGTTTGTGTGTACTGACCACGTAAGATCCTCAGCCAGATGTACGCCAAGGAACCGGAAGCTGCTCACTCTCTCCACAGCAGCGCCGTTGATGGTGATGGGGGTGTGTACTTCTCTGCACCTCCGGAAGTCCACTATCAACTCCTTTGTCTTTGCGACGTTGAGGGTGAGATGGTTGTCTTGACACCAGTGGGTCAGGGCGCTGACCTCCTCCCTGTAAGCCGTCTCATCACCGTTGGTGATAAGACCCACCACTGTAGTGTCGTCCGCAAACTTCACAATGATGTTGGAGCTGTTAGTGGCTGTGCAGTCGTAGGTGTAGAGTGAGTACAGGAGAGGGCTCAGTACACACCCCTGTGGAGCACCAGTGTTCAGTGTGATGGGGATGAGGTGATGCTGCCCAGTCTGACCACTTGGCGTCTGTCAGACAGGAAGCTAAGGATCCAGCTGCAGAGGGAGCTGCTCAGTCCTAGATCCTGCAGTTTCCTGTCCAGCTTCGAGGGAACGATGGTATTGAATGCTGAGCTGTAATCTACAAACAGCATCCTCACATACGTGTCTCTCTTCTCCAGGTGTGACAGGGCAGTGTGTAGTGTCAGGGCTATGGCATCATCAGTGGACCTGTTGTGGCGGTATGCGAACTGTAGAGGGTCCAGTGAGTCGGGTAGTGCAGAGCAGATGAAGTCCCTGACCAGCTTCTCGAAGCATTTGCTTACGATGGGGGTCAGGGCTACAGATGAGTTATTGTGGGTAGGTGGTATTGGCGTGAGTGGTTCAAACTGATGTGCTGGACTTGTGTATGTCCCATGATCGTGGTGATCGCTGGGTGGATGTTGCGGTCTAAGCTCCTGATGTGTGAGGTCCTCCTCTTTCCACAAAGGTGCTTTGGGTAGAGCCACAGATGAGCTTGGATATCCTTTTTTAAGGTATGGTGATGACTGTGCGTCATCTTCAGCAGGAGTATTTTCTTGAATATTTTGCACATATGACTGTCTGTCAATGTAATCTTGAACTCTTCGCTTACAGTCTGCAGGGATGATTGGGAGTTGCCCGCTTTTCTGGGAATTTTGTTCCTCCAGCTGAACCGCTGCCTCTAAGACCTGTGCTTCAGCTGATGCAGCAGCAGCCATTTTCTTCACCTGGAGAATATGCAGCTGTGCTTGGATTTGGGCTTGTTGTTTCATAGCTTCCGCTTCTTGTTCCGCATAAGCCAACTGCGCTTGTGCAGCCTCTGCTTTGGCACGTGCCCTGAGCGCTGCAACGCTTGCTGTTGACCTGTTGGAAAGTTTTGAGCTGGAACAGTATGATCTTGTCTCCAGAGATCCAAGTGTCTCTACCTGCTGGGCTTGGTTAGCTGATGGCTCAGACATTGTGAATACAGTAGCCGCCTTGAATGGTGAAATCTGCTGAATTGTAAGCCTTTTTACTGTTCTGTCCTCACTAGATGTGGGCGTGATTTAGCTTATCCAGTTTGACAGACAGTGAACAGAATGAGAAGAAGAGAATGCTTTGAACTGAGATTCTTCTTTACTTCGATCTGCATCTCCAGTTTACAGGCCATGTTACTGAGGCTTCTTATACATGGTATCCTTTATCCATTTTCATTACTCTCCTTTCTCTTTTCTTTTTGTAAAACTAAATAAACACAAAACAGATAATTACCTTCTCATTCACTGAACATACATAATGTACTAATTGAAACTTAGTTTTCATGACAACCAGCAAAAAACATAAATCTTAAGGTTGCCTAAATTAAACATAAACATCACCTTCAGTTAACTAGCATTATTGATCATAGCAAGTTAGCAAACACATGCTAATATACAGTCGCTAGCACACAAGTAGCTTTACAAATGAGTAATGACCACACAGCTGAAATAGTAACTCAGTATATGCACATTACACATGCATCACAAATCAGATAGTTAAGGTTATAGTATGTAATGAAAACTTACAGGCATGCGTGGGCAAAAGTTTCACCTCCACTGAGCACTTGTAGCAAACTAGCTGGGCATAACAACTTCCCAAGTACCAACTGTGGCCACAAGAGGGTGCCAAATCATACAAACAAAAGCATATTCCCACATTAAAGTTATACCAACACAATAGGTGTGTTGCGATTGCATTTACGAAGCATCCATCGGTCAGTGGTTACACTGAAATCATGCAGTTTGTGCTTTGACCTCCAGAGGGCGACAAATCAGCACAGACAGAGAGCTCCATTCAAACTTTGCTGCCATCAGGAATAATTCTTCAAATATAATCATCAGTGTTTGAGCAGTTCTGATATCAGGGACAATCTAGACATGTGTGACAATACTGAACGTGTCACATGACACACCTTAAACATCATGTGATCCACTCTCAGTCTGCACTTTCATTCATGACTTCAACAGGTTGAAATGAGCTTTGAACAAACATCAGTTCAGTGCTGAAATATTCAAACGCTGCAGGAAGAAGAACAACAAAGTGATGACAGATGTTTGTGCTTCAAACTGGAAAACCAGCAGAAATAAATCACAGCCTGCCAGAGGTTTAGGAGTTTCTGAGGTGCACCTGAACGCAGCATAGTGTTTCAAAGCCCCTGATTGTCTTCAAACGCCGCATTAGGCTGAAAGTTTACTTTCACTTCCTGAACTTCGTGGAGTGGCGCTTGTTGTTGGTGTGAAGAAACTGTAAGTTTGCTTTGTTTCCTCCTTTAACAGTTTGTCTTTAGGAACTTTACTGTTTGTTCAGCTCATGTTTGAGTTCTTCACACAACAAACTGTGTGTGTTTGTATTAAAGTCAGTGTGTAATGTTTCCTGGCTAACATCAGCTGTGTGCAGCTTAGTTCAGCACAAATCTGCCGCTCCATAGTTCACGGTAACGGACTCACAGCTGGACCAACGAGGCCGAGTGTGTCCGCCACTCTGAGCTACGTTCGTGTTTGTGTGCTTGTAGTTTGTACTTTGTGAGTTCACTCAGAGGACGCAGCGTACGTGATGACGTCACAGCCCTTTACCTCCTTTACTGTCACTGTGATTAATATTTACACACCACACGAGACACCTGACAGCATGCTAACGCTAAGCTAAAGCTAAGCTAACGCTAAGCTAGCCAAGAACCCAGAGTGATGTTAAAGCTGAGTAAACACTGACCCCAGACCAGCACCGTGATAAAGTGAGCTGCTGCTGCTGAACCTGAACAGGTAACAAAGTGATGAGCAGTCAGGCTGCAGGTTTCTACCTGTTCATGTTTCCACAGTAGAATCACTTTGAAGTGTCTTTGTGCTGTTTCATCTTTGATTTGTGTTCATAAACACTCAGAGAAACATCACGTGACCTCATCAGGATCTGTGTTGGTGTGTGGGGCTGTACCTCAGCTTTAGATTATGGTGATTATGAGACAGTGTTTCAGCTCATTTTACACAGTAACATGAAAGTACTGTTATGAGGAGTAATGACGTAACATACTCCATTACTTTTAATTAAAGTGTTCTGTGTAATATGTGTAATAATGACTTTTTTGAGTAACTTCATCTCTGTCAATAACAACATTCATACGTGGAATAAAACCACATCAGTGGATCATTGCTGGAGCTGCCTGGACTTCAGTCTTCAGCATCTCAACCAACAGCATCGACATGCTGCTCCAGATGTCTGTGCTCCAGATGTTTGTGCTCAAGTGATCAGACTCACAGTTTCATCCTTGAAATAAGTGTTTATATTGTTGACCCACCATTGATCATGATCAGTGGTGGGTCAGCGACATGCTTTCTTTCCGTCTCAGGTTTAAATATCTGGGACTCTCCACCGTTTGGTTTTAAAACTGAAGAAGCTTCTCGGATGAAACGTCTTCCAGAAACTTAAAGACGTCTCTTTTCTTTCCAAGCTCCTTAGATCACATGACCTGGATGACTGAACCTACAGACATATTGACCTGGTTTCTAGGTCACATGACAGGTCAGAGGTCAGCGACTGTAACTCGGTTACTCCTGTTAATGTGAACTCACTGAGTGTTTGTGGTTTACCTCTCAGACTGACTGAAGATGATGATGGAGGAAGAGGAGGACAGAGCAGAGTCTGCAGGGTCCAGCTGTCCGTCTGTGAGGAGTGACGGGTCCAAAGATCATAATCCAGACTTCAGTGGTGAACCTGGAGCAACGAGGTCAGAGAGCTGAACTCACTGAGTAACAGAAATAATTCTGCACTGACATTATAATCAGTGTTGACTCTGGTTGATTGTCTGACTGTGTTTGTGAGCTGAGAGGAAATGAAAATGAGTTTGTAACAAAAATCAGTTTTGTCCAGTTTTCCTGTAAAAAGCTGAACTCTAATCTAAGAGGATGTTACTGACAGGAAACAGCTGCATTATCTGCAGTCTGTGTGATCACAGCTGCTTCAATCATGTTTGTGTCTGCAGAGGTCAGAGGTCACAGTCTGTAGGGTCCAGCTGTCCGTCTGTGAGGAGTGACCGGTCCAAAGATCAAAATCCAGGCTTCAGTGGTGAACCTGGAGCAACGAGGTCAGAGAGCTGTGATGACTCCTTTACATGTTTGTGTTTCCTGGATAAATATGACCTGAAACATCCTCAGATTGTTACAAAGATTCATTAAAAAGAAAACAATGAAAGAGAAAAGATCCAAATGTTCGACTTGGTCATTTGCTGTTTGAGGACAGTGATGCTCATATCTGTGGGGAAAGTGTGACCTGAGTGGGTTCATGTTTGTCTTTAAAGAACAGCTCTGATGCTCTTTGTGTCTGATCTGTTAAACAGTCTGAGAGGTCACACAGAGACCCAGCAGCTAAAGCCTGGATCATACTGGCTGCTGTTACTCCATCAGGACAACACTGAACCACAGTGCTGTTCATGGAAATCAGTGCAGCTTTACACTGTATCACCAAAGTACTGACTCGTCTGCCTTCACACACATGTAAACTTGAGTGACATCATATTCTGAGTCCACAGCATTTAATATGATGTCAGCCAAGAGTTCAACATATAACAGCTTAAACTGTTCTGAAAAGGTTTTTTCACAGGTTAAAAAGTGTTTACGGGATTTTTAACAGTTCTTTCAGAAGCACATACGTGAGGTCAGACACAGGGAAGCAGCAACACTGACTGAACACAGCTTTTAGAGGCTAAATTCACATTTTAATAATGAAAGTGGCTTCATGTGTGTGTCCATGGTTCATCCACAGAGTGGAGCAGCAGAGCTCAGAGGGTCCCAGTGGTCAGTCTGCCCAGCAGCATCAAACACAGCTGGACTCCATGTTTATGGTCTGTACATGTACAACAACTACTTTATTATTAATATTAATACATTTGTTTATAGGTCCCTTTCAGAACACCAAGGACTCTGTGGACTAAATGACCAAAAGAAACAAACTTTGAAATCAGACGGTGCAAATGTGATCACAGGGAAACGTTTTAAACATCGAGGCTTTAAACAGAAACCAAAGTGAAACAGTTTGTAGTCGAGATCAGTGGGAATGAAGCTGAATAACTGTTTCTTCAATAACTCTGAGAAATAAATGACAAATATGATGGAAATTAGCAGCATTAGCACTTACTAATGATGTGAGTCAACACTCTGCTGTATTCAGACGACCACATTAGGTGGTGTAATGGAAACCAGTGGATCCAGTCCAGTCGTGGCGACCTGTGGCGAGTCGATCTGAGCAGCTACTAATGGAAACGGGGCCATAGATGTGTTTGTGCTTAATAACAGTGAATCACAGGATTTTTACATTACAGTTAAAATCTCATGTTGTTTGTTAAAGTGTGCAGTTCAGGGTGTGTTACTAAAACTGTGGTTTGCTCACTTTCCAAAGACCCAGCCCCCATAAAAAGCAGCCAATCAGCTCTAAGAGTTACACACACGTGTAAACCAGAGCAGCAAATCAGGTCCAAATGTGTTGTTCACAGTGAGTGGATCATCAGTGTGCTGCTATGTTAACATCCTGCAGCAGGATGTGTTTGGTCAGCTGGTTCACATTTCCTCAGGACCTTCTTGATGTGATGTTCTTCTGCCTCCCTGGCTGCTGTGTCTGTGGGGATGGCGTTCGCTCTGTGTTGTAGCGTCCTGATGACGCCCAGTTTGTGCTCCAGTGGATGATGAGAGTCAAACCTTAAATACTGATCTGTATGTGTAAACAGAGTGAACCTTTAAGACCAGCTGTCTGTATGATCAACTCTGTCACCTATAACATCGCCAAGTTTCTGGCTTCGATCATCAACCTGTTGGTAGTTCAGCTCTGAACACCAGTGAAATGTTTCTCCCACTGAAATCGCTGCATTCATATGAACAGAATCAGCGTTTTGGGACCGTGGAGTTGTGGAGAAATTCTCAGTTAATCAGATAAAGTCAAACTTATAATTGGTGAGGAGATCGTGGATGATCTGCTTCTTGATTGTAAAGAAGTGGATGTTGTGTGGACTGAAGTTCAGAGTGGTGGGTCATTCATAAATATTCTGTTCCAGCTGCTGGAGGACAACATCATCACGTTTGTGAAGAACGAGCTGAAGAAGATCCAGAAGGCTCTGAATCCAAATAAGCCCCAGTGCTTGGAGTTTCAGAGGGAGGATGATGAGCAGAGGAGCAGCAGAGAGGCATTTGTGAAGATCACAGTGGACTTCCTGAGGAGAATGAAGCAGGAGGAGCTGGCTGACCGTCTGCAGAGACGTAAGAGGATTTCTTACTTAAGGTTTTAAGCTGTTAGATAAATGAGACACTCATGACACCAGTGTGTTCAGTCATTTCTCAGTGGGTCAGAAAATGTCATCAGCGATTTGTAAAATATGATTGTTGAAGTTGTATTTTTATTATTATTATTCAGAACTTCCAGCTGCTGTTTGTCATCGTAAACTTAAGTCTAAGCTGAAGAAGAAGTTCCAGTGTGTGTTTGAGGGCATCGCTAAAGCAGGAAACCCAACCCTCCTGAATCAGATCTACACAGAGCTCTACATCACAGAGGGAGGGACTGCAGAGGTCAATGATGAACATGAGGTCAGACAGATTGAAACAGCATCCAGGAAACCAGACAGACCAGAAACAACCATCAGACAAGAAGACATCTTTAAAGCCTCACCTGGAAGAGATGAACCAATCAGAACAGTGCTGACAAAGGGAGTGGCTGGCATTGGGAAAACAGTCTTAACACAGAAATACAGCCTGGACTGGGCTGAAGACAAAGCCAACCAGGACATCCAGTTCATATTTCCATTCACTTTCAGAGAGCTGAATGTGCTGAAAGAGGAAAAGTTCAGCTTGGTGGGACTTGTTCATCACTTCTTTACTGAAACCAAAGAAGCAGGAATCTGCAGCTTTGAAGACTTCCAGGTTGTGTTCATCTTTGATGGTCTGGATGAGTGTCGACTTCCTCTGGACTTCCACAAAACTACAATCCTAACTGACCCTAGAAAGTCCACCTCAGTGGATGTGCTGCTGATAAACCTCATCAGGGGGAAACTGCTTCCCTCTGCTCGCCTCTGGATAACCACACGACCAGCAGCAGCCAATCAGATCCCTCCTGTCTGTGTTGACATGGTGACAGAGGTCAGAGGGTTCACTGACCCACAGAAGGAGGAGTACTTCAGGAAGAGATTCAGAGATAAGAAGCAGGCCAGCAGGATCATCTCCCACATCAAGACTTCAAGAAGCCTCCACATCATGTGCCACATCCCAGTCTTCTGCTGGATCACTGCTACAGTTCTGGAGGATGTGCTGGAAACCAGACAGGGAGGACAGCTGCCCAAGACCCTGACTGAGATGTACATCCACTTCCTGGTGGTTCAGGCCAAAGTGAAGAAGGTCAAGTATGATGGAGGAGCTGAGACAGATCCACACTGGAGTCCAGAGAGCAGGACGATGATGGAGTCTCTGGGAAAACTGGCTTTTGATCAGCTGCAGAAAGGAAACCTGATCTTCTATGAATCAGACCTGACAGAGTGTGGCATCGATATCAGAGCAGCCTCAGTGTACTCAGGAGTGTTCACACAGATCTTTAAAGAGGAGAGAGGACTGTACCAGGACAAGGTGTTCTGCTTCATCCATCTGAGTGTTCAGGAGTTTCTGGCTGCTCTTCATGTCCATCTGACCTTCATCAACTCTGGACTCAATCTGCTGGAAGAACAACAAACAACCTCCAAGAAATCTAAATTATTTAACAAACCAAAACTTCAATCTCTCCACCAGAGTGCTGTGGACAAGGCCTTAGAGAGTCCAAATGGACACCTGGACTTGTTCCTCCGCTTCCTCCTGGGTCTTTCACTGCAGGCCAATCAGACTCTCCTACGGGGTCTGCTGACACAGACAGGAAGTAGCTCACAGACCAATCAGGAAACAGTCCAGTACATCAAGGAGAAGCTCAGTGAGAATCTGTCTGCAGAGAAAAGCATCAATCTGATCCACTGTCTGAATGAACTGAATGATCGTTCTCTAGTGGAGGAGATCCAACAGTCCCTGAGATCAGGACGTCTCTCCACAGATAAACTGTCTCCTGCTCAGTGGTCAGCTCTGGTCTTCATCTTACTGTCATCAGAAAAAGATCTGGATGTGTTTGACCTGAAGAAATACTCTGCTTCAGAGGAGGCTCTGCTGAGGCTGCTGCCAGTGATCAAAGCCTCCAACAAAGCTCTGTGAGTAAACATGTGATCAGGCTTTATTTATAACATAAACAGTATCATGTGTGATGGACCCTTAAAAACTTAAACATATTTTTTTACATGATCATCAGCACTAAATACAGTATATTATAGTTAATGTTTGATGGCAGCAGTAAATGTCAGAGTGTCTTAAACATATCTGGGTGTCAGCTTTTATCAAAGTCACGTCCAGAATCATCCTGTAAGTAAATTTCTTTATACAGCAGCTTTCACAGGTCAAAAACCACAAAGTGCTTTACAATAGAAACAGGCAATAAAAACACAGAAGATAAAAACATTAAACAGCAAACACTGAACATCATACAGCCTAAAACTAGTTAAAGGCCACTCTGAATACTAGAGTCTGAATAAATGAGTTAGTGGGACCAGTAAAAGCCTTTGACTGGAAGATCTCAGATGTGAGAAGAGCTGTAGGATTGTAGAAAGTCAGAAACATAAACTGGGACTAAAAGTAAGGACTAAAACTTTAAATAACGCCTAAAATGAACTGGTTACCAGTGTGAAGAGATTAAACTGGAGTAATGTCCAGTCTAATGTGCTGGTTAAAAGCCTCGCAGCATGATTCTGTACTGACTGAAGATAAGATAAGATAAGATAAGATAAGTCTTTATTGTCATTGCACAGTCATACATAGTACAGTAGTACAATGAAATTGGAAAAACTGTCCTACGTCGGCACTACATATAACACAACATGACACGATATGACACATCACAACGTAACAAACAACACAACACAGTATATTAACTTAGTATAAAAAAGAAGAATAAGTGTATGTGTATTGCACACTGTTATTATTGCACATTAATTATTATTGCACCTTGTTATAAATATAAATATTATTGTTATCGTTTTAAACATTGTAAACTCCCCCTAAAAAGTCCAGGGAGGTATCCAGTCAGGTCAGCTATTTACATTGATCAGGGCTGTTGCCCTGTTGTAAAAGCTGTCCTTGAGTCTATTTGTTCGGGACCTCAGCAGCCTGAACCTCCTGCCAGACGGCAGCAGCTTAAACACCCGGTGTCCTGGGTGTGTGCAGTCCCGTAGGATGCTGCGTGCCCTCTTGAGACAGCGAGTGCTGTACAGGTCCTTCAGGGAGGGAAGAGGATGTCCAATGATTTTTTGGGCCATGTTGATGACCCTCTGGAGTGCCTTTCTGTGTGCTGTGGTGCAGCTGGAGAACCACACACCGATGCAATATGTCAGCACACTTTCAATGGAGCAGCGGTAGAAGACGGTCAGCAGCTCCTTCTTCAGGTCCATTTTTCTGAGGATTCTCAGAAAGTGGAGACGCTGTTGGGCCTTCTTTAAGACCGCAGTGTTAGAGCTCCATTGGAGGTCTGTGTCTATGTGCACACCCAGAAACTTGAAACTGGAGACCCTTTCCACGCACTCCCCGTTGATGCTGACAGGCTGCAGCTCGGACTTCCTCCTTCTGAAGTTAACTACCAGTTCTTTTGTCTTGGTGGTATTGAGGTCCAGGTTGTTGTCTGCACACCAATCTGACAGCCTCTGAACTTCAGCTCTGTATGCAGTCTCATCTCCCCCTGAGATGAGCCCCACCACAGTGGTATCATCTGCAAACTTGATGACTGTGTTGTCTGGGTGGGAACTAACACAGTCATGTGTGTACAGAGTGTACAGTAGGGGACTCAGTACACAGCCTTGTGGAGAGCCGGTGCTGAGGCTGAGGGCTGAGGAAAGATGAGGCCCCACTCTAACTCTCTGTACACGGTCTGAGAGGAAGTCTCTGATCCAGCGGCAGGTGGTGGAAGGAAGTCCAATTTCCAGCAGTTTATCTATTAGTCTGTCCGGGAGTATCGTATTGAAAGCAGAGCTAAAGTCAACAAAGAGCAGCCTGGCGTAACGGCCCTGCACTTCCAGGTGAGAGATGGTGGTGTGGAGCGTTGTAGCAATGGCATCTTCAGTTGATCTGTTAGCTCTGTATGCAAACTGGAGCGGGTCGAGTGTGGGTGGCAGGCAGGACATGATGTGACGTCGGACCAGTTTCTCAAAGCACTTCATTATAACAGGTGTTAGAGCAACTGGTCGGTAGTCGTTGAGGCTGCTAATGTTAGTACGCTTTGGCAGTGGGACAATTGTGGCTGACTTTAGGCACGGCGGGATGCAGGACTGGGACAGTGAAGTGTTGAAGATCTTAGTGAAGACCCCAGCCAGCTGGTCTGCACACTCTTTTAGGACCTTTGCGGTTACCCCATCTGGTCCGGTGGCCTTCCTGGGGTTCACTGCCCTCAGTGTGCGCCTCACCTCATATTCCTGCACTATGAGGCTTGGGCTGCTGCTGTCCGATGTTTTTGCTGCTGCTGCCTCTGGTCCCTTCACCTCAAAGCGTGCGAAGAAGTGGTTCAGCTCCTCTGCAAGCTCCGCGTTACCCTCAGTCAACGTGGTATTACCAGGTTTGTAGTTGGTTAAGTGCTGAACTCCCTGCCATACCTGTCGTGAGTTGTTGGTGGTGAAGTGGTCTTCGATCCTTCTCTTGTACGCTGCCTTGGCCTCTCTGATGCCTCTTTTCAACTCAGATCTGGCTGCACTGTACTGCGTACCATCACCGGATCTAAAAGCGGCGTCACGTTGCTTCAGCAGGACCTGGACCTCTTTAGTCATCCAGGGTTTCTGGTTGGAATACACCCGGAGACGTTTGTCCACAGTGACACTGTTGACACAGAAGTTAATATATGAGAGCACTGATGTTGTGTGCTCTTCAAGGTCCTGATGTTCGAACACGCTCCAGTCCGTGTTTTCAAAACAGTCCTGCAGCTGATGTGATGCACCTTCTGGCCAGGTTTTCACAGTTTTTGTGACTGGGGGGGCTCTTCTCCTAATGGGAGTGTATGCAGGGATCAACAGCATGGACATGTGGTCTGACAAACCTAGATGTGGTAGAGGGGTTGCTCTGTAGCCTTTTTGGATGTTGCTGTAGGCTTTATCCAATGTGTTTTTCCCCCTCGTTGCACATTTAATATGCTGTTCAAATCTGGGGAATACTGACCTTAAATCAGCATGGTTGAAGTCCCCAGCTATAATGTGCACTGCGTTTGGATGGGAGTTCTGCTGGTTGCTTATTGTCTTGTGCAGCTCCTCCATGGCAGAGTTAGCATTAGCATCGGGTGGTACATACACGGCCGTTACCATGACAACAGTAAACTCGCGAGGTGAAGACGTTCAAAGACTGTGATGGAGCCATAGGTGATCAACTCCCTCATTGCTCCTCTGGTCTTATTGCTCTGCATCAGTGCACTGCTCAGCTGAAGATGAGTTCACTTCTATATGTTACAATCTGCCTCACCAGTACAGCTCCAAGGATCTGCAGCTGCTGAATCAATTATATTCCTCGTGTTTCTTCTGGTTTCCTGTTGTTAGATCTGCATGCTTGATTGTTTTTCAATCTCTCCAATGTCGTGCACTTTGATTTCCGACTGTACACAGTCTGTGAACCATGACAATTTGTGACAGAATGCAATGATCAGTGAGGACCCGGAGGACACTGACATTTACACTGTGCAGAATGAGACTTGAGACTTTATCTCACTGCTTTGTGGACGACTGATGGAAGGACTAATCACTATATCTGCTTTAATTGAACGAATTTCCATTTCACTGGTTCAGTCTCCCAGAATCTCTCAATCATACCTTGACCTTTTCCTAGAGTAACTAACCCTCACTCACCAGGATATGAGCCAGCCTTCCCTCTCATTGCTACATACTTACAGTCTTGCCTATCACCTAGGGCTGCACGATTAATCATTAGAAAATCCCGATCTCGATTCATACTTGTGTGCGATCTCATTTCCAAATGACAACGATTTAAAAAAAAAAAAAAAAAAAAAACGACGATTGTACCGCATTTTGATCCGGGACGTAATCTGCATGAAAACAAGCGCTCACTCTTCCTGCTCAACAAATGACAAGGGCGGAGCCTTATACCACGTGATACAGAAGCTGTGCCGTGTGATGCTAAAATTAGCGGGAAAAACAACGGAGAGCACGTCAGGGATGACGAGAAAGTGACAGGAGAAAATCCGTCCCGGTCAACCACCCAAACATCAATAACGGGAACCTTATACAGCGCTTCCCTATACACGTCGAACTCGCGCAGGCACAAAGAAATTACGGAGGCTATCACTTATCACCTGACCAAAGATATGGCTCCCATCAACACTGTGCAAAACGAGGGATTTAGGAAAACGATCAACACCCTAGACAAACACTACACAGTGCCGTCCCGCAACTATTTTTCTATTGTTGCACTACCTGCTCTGTACACGCAGCGTCGAGCAACGGTGGAGACAGAATTTCAAGCAGTACAACATTTTGTTGTTTTTATGTTTATTTATTGTTTTTATGTTCAGTCTCAACTGTTACGAAGTTGATGTGCAGTTAATAAGTGCAATAAATAGGGATGGGTATCGTTTAGGTTTTATCCGATACCGGTGCCAAACCGGTACTTTTGAAACGGTGCCGGTGCTCAAACGGTGCTCAAACGGTGCTTAAAGAATGGAGAACACAAACTTTGTCCAAAAACCTCTCATGTTCAGCTGTTTTTTTGTAAAAAGATAACAATGTGTGCCTTTCCTGCAGCTATGGGGCATATATGGTATCACTCTTGACTGGAAGCAGTGCTTAAACAATGGAAAAAACACAAACTTTGTCCAAAAACCTCTCATGTTTAACTGTTTTCCACTTTTTCTTTGGTCATTTTAGCCTTTTTGGCCAGGGTGAAGGGAGTATCTGCCATCAAACAAGAAGACAGCCGCATGTAGCTATGATGATGTTTGCTAGTTCACCTTACATGCATTAATGTAATAACGTGGTTAGCCTACTCAACGTAAATTACACACGAACAACATTAGACTACTCACGCAGAGAAGAACGGCTGCTGCTGCATCATCATCCTCATCATTTCTGCTACACTGGCAGGGCTAGGGGCCAGGACTCTCCTCTTCGGGTTTTTGGGGGATGTTGCTAACTCCGGGTCGATAACAGGCACCACACCCGCAGTAGATGCGCTCGGTGTGAGGTCTCGCAGCAAGCTATCAAATACGGCGCATTTCTTGGCTTTTAAAAAAAACGCTATGCGTCACCAGGTGTTTCATCAGATTCGAGGTGTTACCTCCTTTGACAGTATCACAGTATCAGCTTAAAGCACTTGTTGCTGCTGAGTTTGCATCTTTTGCTGTGAAGTACAGCCAGACTTTGACCGCTTTGCCTTGGACATTTTTAATCTGTAGCTCTGCTCTAACAGAACGTACGTACCCGGCCCCGCCTACTATCCTCGGAAACGTAAAATGATTGGCTAGAAGTGTATCACAGCTCAGGAAAATAAAGCACCGAAATAAAGCACCGAAATGTGCGCTGCTTTTCGGTCTGGTTACTACCGTTTATGTCAGAACCGGTGCCATCATGGCACTGGACACCGGTACCCATCCCTAGCAATAAATATTTATACTGGAAAAGAAAATCGTGAGAGAATCGTGATCTCAATTCTAAGCCAAAAAATCGTGATTCTCATTTTATGCAAAATCGTGCAGCCCTACTGTCACCTGTTCACAGAATGAGTCATCACTTGTTTTTGTTTAGCATTTAATGAACAAGTTCCAGGTCTTTATATTTACACAGGGAACATTTTTAAACTAAAACGTTTTTTAGCCATAAATAGTAATGCACACTGACATTTGTCTTTCTTTCAAAGGTTCAACACAAGAAGTGATTTAAATTAATCACAAACAGTTTGTTATCAAATGACAATTTTTCAGATTATGTCTTTATTTTGTTTTTGTTTTTTAGGCTGAGTGTCCCTGATCTCTCTGAAAGAGGGTATGAAGCTCTGTCCTCAGTTCTCAGCTCCCAGTCTTCTACACTGAGAGAGCTGGACTTAAGTAACAACAACCTGCAGGATCCAGCAGTGGAGTTTCTTTCTGCAGGACTGAGAAGTCCACACTGTAAACTGAATACTCTGAGGTGAGATCAAGTTATGTTGTGCTTTTCATGAATTGACAGAATTAACCAATAAGAAGCCACTAAATGGGGAAAAAAGTCAGTTAAACTTCTGTAATAGTTTTATGTTAGTGTCATCTCTTAGTGTTGACTAGGGCTGCATGATTTTGCATAAAATGAGAATCACGATTTTTTGGTTTAGAATTGAGATCACGATTCTCTCACGATTCTCTTTTCCAGTATAAATATTTATTGCACTTATTAACTGCACATCAACTTCGTAACAGTTGAGACTTAACATAAAAACAATAAATAAACATAAAAACAACAAAATGTTGTACTGCTTGAAATTCCGTCTCCACCGTTGCTCGACGCTGCGTGTACAGAGCAGGTAGTGCAACAATAGAAAAATAGTTGCGGGACGGCACTGTGTAGTGTTTGTCTAGGGTGTTGATCGTTTTCCTAAATCCCTCGTTTTGCACAGTGTTGATGGAGCCATATCTTTGGTCAGGTGATAAGTGATAGCCTCCGTAATGTCTTTGTGCCTGCGGGAGTTCGACGGGTATAAGGAAGCGCTGTATAAGGTTCCCGTTATTGATGTTTGGGTGGTTGACCGGGACGGATTTTCTCCTGTCACTTTCTCGTCATCCCTGACGTGCTCTCCGTTGTTTTTTCCTGCTAATTTTAGCATCACACGGCAGCTTCTGTATCACGTGGTATAAGGCTCCGCCCTTATCATTTGTTGAGCAGGAAGAGTGAGCGCTTGTTTTCATGCAGAGTACGTCCCGGATCAAAATGCGGTACAATCGTCGTCTTTTTTTTTTTTTTTTTTAAATCGTTGTCATTTGGAAATGAGATCGCACACAAGTATGAATCGAGATCGCGATTTTCTAACGATTAATTGTGCAGCCCTAGTGTTGACCTAGTGTTGCAATAAACAGGATTTATTGCAAAAAATCTAAAAACTCTTTAGTGCACCCTCATTGCAATTTAATAACAGTGTTTAATGTTTATGTGTCATTTTTCAGACTGAGTCACTGTAAGCTCTCAGAGAGAGGCTATGAAGCGCTGTCCTCAGCTCTCAGCTCCCAGTCCTCTAGTCTGAGACAGCTGGACCTGAGTAACTCTGACCTGCAGGATTCAGGAGTGAAGTTTCTGTCTGCTGGAGTGAAGAGTCCACGCTGTAAAATGGAAACTCTCAGGTCAGGATTTAAAATGTTCCACCGATGATCATGTTAAACCTGATTTCTATTACTGCATAAACAGTCAATTGATTTGAAAAAAGTCTTAATGTAGAAATTAGCGTCTGGGGTTTTTAGTGATATTTGTTCACTTTCTGTCTTTCATTTGCAATGAAATGTCCCATCTGCTCCTCTGAGTCCAAATTCTTTATTTTAGCAGTGCTTCATCCACCAAACCTTCTAGTTCGATTCCTGTATTCTGAAGGTTTTTACAGAGCTGTTTGTTCAGATATCAGAATTTGATTTTCAGAAAATTTTAGTAATAAAAATATGATCAATTGATTATTTCTGACTGAAAAGATGAAATATATATTTGGTCATAGTGATATGACTCATTGCCTCACTTAAACATAAAATGTAAACAAAAATTCAAAACAATAGATTAATATAAAACTGAATTTGACTGTTGAGCTTAAAGTGAGCTTGAATGTTATTCACTTCCCGTTTTATTTTGGTAGTTATCGTCTCTGGTTTTTACTTTTACTTCCTCCCCCGACATTGTCTACATTAGTTTCAGCTGTAGAAGATTTATTGACTGTTTGATTTGTCACTTTTTTTAAAACTATAATTGTTGACTTATAAACTATTGCTAAAATGTATTTTTATTAAAATACCAAATAATTTATTACTTTATCATCTAATTAGATTATAATTCTGTAAATAGGGGAGATAGTGTGGTCTATGTGGGTTGTCTTCAGGTACTCTTCCTCCCACAGTCCAAGAACATGCATGCAAGGTTAACTGGAGATGTGTGATTGTGAGCATAAATTGTCTGTCTCTGTGTTTACCTGGCTACATCACCATGGTTACTGATGCTGAACCAATAACCTGGTCTGGATCAGGTTATGTTCAGAGTTTTTGTTTAAAATCAACTGAAGTGCCTCGTTTTCACTGATTCTTTCATTTACAGGAAGCTTTAAGTGTGATATAGAGTCAGTTAGGGTTGCAAAGGGGTGGAAAATTTCCGGTAAATTTCCAAAAAGTTTCTGGTAAATTTCCATGGTAAGTTAAGCTTGGGAATTTTGGAAATATTCCATATTGGAAACTTTCCATGGAAATAATGGGAATTATGGAAATTAATGGGAATTTAGGAGAACTAACTGGGAATATATTATTTCCAAGCATAAATATAAACAGAAATCATAAGAAAACCTCCATGCAAAATGTTTTCAACAGATATTTCAACAGATTTATTTGTAAGTACAGTAGAATAGAACACGTTTCAATAACTTGTTTCATGGATGAATAAAAACAGAAATGTTGAGTTCAATATTACCATCCCCTAACCCCGCTCATTCAAAAATGCCCCCTGTCCAAAAATCTCCACAAAGTCCCATTCAAAAGGTTAAATGAAAAATGCCACTTATCCTCCAAAACGTCCCATTAAACATGCAAATCTTCCTTCAAGCAATCCTCTTTTCTCATTTTTGCTCAGTCAATAGACTCTTCCTGGACCTCATCATCATCCAACAACATGTCCACTTCCTCAGCATCCAACTCTGAGTCTTCCTCTTCAGTGTCACTTTCCAGCCTTGTTGAGGATGGCTCTGTGTCAGGCTCAAAGAGCCGTAGGTTTGCCCGAATGCCGACCAGCTTTTCCACTCTCACATTTGTGAGCCTGTTGCGAACCTTTGTGTGGGTGTTGCCAAACAGTGACCAGTTGCGCTCGGAGGCGGCTGATGATGGTGGGATTTGGAGGAGGATGGAGGCTACAGGTGCAAGGGCCTCAGATTCACATAGTCCCTTCCACCAGGTGGCTGCAGATATGTGCTGGCATGACTGCCATATTCCATCCCCTTTCCAAAGGCCTTGCTTTGTTCGATACTTTGCCAAACTGCCTAGAAGTTTGCCTTTATCGAGACCCAGGTGGTCAGACATGGCTGTAATGACCGCATAGGCACCGTTGATCTCTTCCCCAGAAAGTATGCCCTTGTCATATTTGGGGTCCAGCATGTATGCTGTTGCATGCACTGGCTGCATGAAGCCAGTGCATGCTCCCTCTGCTGTTCCAATGACTTGACCACAGCCGTTTCCTCTGCTTTCAGTAGTAGGGAAGTGGGCAGAATTGTCTGGATTTCTTCTTTGAGTTCTGCAAAAAGGCACTGGACATCTGACAAGATGTCACCATCCCCCTCTATCTTTGCTATTGCTGCTGCAATAGGTTTGAGGATTTTCCTGCTGCTAGATACTCTTTCCCAGAACACATCATCCAAGATGACCTTCTTGATGTCACTGTCGATGCCTACAGACTGGGATATGGCCATCTCTTGCAGAGACTCCTTTCCCTCCAGAAGGCTGTCAAACATGATAACAACACCACCCCATCGCGTTATGCTGGGAAGCTTCAGTGTAGTACTCTTGTTCTTTTCCTTTTGCTTTGACAGAAATGTAGCGGAAGTTACTTGTTTGCCTTTAACATATTTCAGAACTTGCTTCACTCTCTTATTCAGAGTGTCCATTGTTTTTAGTGCCATTATGTCTTTTAGGAGAAGGTTTAGTGTATGGGCTGCACAGCCAATAGTAGTTATATGTGGGTAGGTCTCCTCCACATGTGCCCAGGCAACCTTCATGTTGGCTGCGTTGTCAGTGACCAGTGCAAAAACTTTATCTGGTCCAAGGTCATTGATGATCACTTTTAGCTCATCTGCAATGTATTGGCCTGTGTGTCCGTTTTCCTTTGTGTCTACACTCTTGTAGAACACAGGCTGAGGAGTGGTGATTATGTAGTTAATAATTCCTTGTCCCCTGATATTGGACCATCCATCAGTGATGACTGAAATACAGTCAGCTTGGTCAATGGTCTGTTTCACCTTTGCTTGAACTCGACTGAACTCTTCATCCAGTAGATGAGTAGACAATGCATGTCTGGTTGGGGGAATGTATGCTGGTCGGAGAACATTCAAAAATCTCTTCCAGTACACATTGGATGTCAGCATCAGGGGTGAGCCAGTTGCATAGATTGCACGAGCGAAACACTCATCTGCGTTTTTCTGGCTAGTGTCATCCATAAAATCAAAGAATCCTCCGATGCCAGAGGGACCAGGAGCTGATGAGTGGGTATCTGACTCTGATACAGCTGAAACAGATTCATTTTCCCCTTGAGTGGAACTCCTGGCTGCTGCATGTGTTGGGCCTTGAGGAATTTTTTTGCACTTTGCAATGTGCTGCTGCATTTTTGTGGCATTCTTCACGTACGTCTTATCACAATATTTACACATATATACAGGTTTACCTTGTACATTAGCTGGTGTAAAATGTCTCCACACATAGCGCATGTGGCATTTTTCTGTAAAATAAAACAAGAGCTTGTAAAAATGCTAATGCAATGCAAGAGATCGTAATAATACAATTGCAATATGATAATAAACAGATATAAATAGTAAGGCTAGCTAAACAACTGGAATGATCTTCAAAACAAAACAGCCAAATGAGGAAGCTAGCATCTTCTTTATGTTATACTAGCTATGGCTTATTTAGCATCTAACAGATGCTAGCATTTTATTTAGCATCTTATCAGATTGCTATCTATAGGATTAATACATTTTATGTGATATTCACAATTTAAACATTTAATGAATATATTTTCCCATAATATCATCAAAACTTACCTCACTTGTTAAGTCCACAGGCTCAAATGTGTGCCTTCAATACTCTTTGTCCTTCAGGCTCAAAAGTGTGGTCCATGTGTACATGTGATGGAGGCATGCACAGTGCCAGTAGGTGGTCTCAATAGCCATGCAGCAAGCATGTGCTCTGTACATGTGATTAAGGAATGGCATGGATATTCAAGTGTATTTGAATTGCATTTGTTTGTTTTTGTCAATATTATGCTAAAATATACTTTGCTCAACTATATTTAAGTTCCCTAAGAAGAGCCAACCTTCAATTTTGAAAATTCCCAGTTTATTCCCATAAATTCCCGTTAATTCCCGTTTATTCCCATGGAAAGTTTCCATCTTTGAAAATTCCGGGAATTTTGCAACCCTAGAGTCAGTCATATCTGACTAATGTCAGTGAATGAGGCCCAGCTGTAAAGTCACAGCAGTCACACTGTATGTGTCTCATTGTCACTGGAGTTTAGGCTCCATGCATCCAGCTGGTGCTGCAGAAAAAGTAGAAATGTTTCTGTTTGGTTCTAATGCTGAGTCTCTTTTACAAAGATAGCACTGCAGCTAATCCTGCTCATGTAGCCAGTTAGTAAAAACTCAAGTCACTGTCAGACACAGCAGACATTTATTGATAATCTCACTGTATGTGGTCTTTTAGCGCCTCCTAGTTGTGAACATGTGGAGTGGTGTTAGTCTGGGTGACGAGTGTAACTGTTGAGTGAGAAAGACTGTGGTCGTGTCCAAATTCATGGGCTGCTTCCTCCTGAGCACCCGGCCTTCGCGGTCTACGTGGGCCGGGTCCTCAGAAGGTCGGGTAGGCCGGAAGTAAACGGCCGTGAAATTGGACGGTCTAGCCTTCTGATTAGCGTCACTGCTGTCTCGGTGGAGTTTAATAAACTCGGCCGTCTGCTCCTTGCTATCTAAAATATAACAGGACACTGGTGTAAATTGTTGACCATCTCACACGTCTGTTTAATCAGTTTTCTGTTTGACGTTTATTCAGTTGTGTAAAAACCAAGGACGAACCCACCCGGGGGATTCATAGTTTTATTTTATCTAATCTGATAACTTTAATCTCAGCCAAACCGATTTACTCACGAACAAATAAAACACTGAAAAAGCCAAACAATGACATTTTTAGGTTGTCTAAGTGAATTATATATTACTTTTAACCTGATTAGCGAAAGTCTGCGGTGATCTGAAAATGATGTGCCGGGAGTTGTGCCGTTCTCGGCCGCATCAGTGACCCTCGAGCTCCCGGCTAGCTGTCGAGCTGGTGGGTAGCAGACGTCTCCGAAAACGTCGAAGCACTTTTGCAAATATGCGATATCTTGATAAACCGAGCAGATATTTGATGTTTACACAACTACTTTCTCGCCTGAAAATATGTTAAAAGTTTTGTGACCCAGAAAGATTAATAAGAGTAAATTTAAATCTTAGTAGCGGTCGCCATTACCAGAAACTGGAGTTTGGCTGGGCCGCAATATGAATTCTGGGATATGGTGGGCCACGAAGGACACACCCGACCCATCCTTCAAATTCGGGGAAAAGGAGGACGCATTTGTCGGCTGCATTCGGAGGAGTCCACGAATTTGGACAGCCTTCGGCGCGTCGCTGTGACGTTATCGGTCTACAAATGCGGCTCAGGAGGAAGCAGCCCATGAATTTGGACACACCGAGCATGCGTGCTGGTAGCACCTTAGCCACAGCTTGAGTGTGGAGGAGAAGCTGAAAAAGAAGGTTTTCTAGTTTGTAAGGAGGAAAAAAACTGAGAGGAATAAGTTAAAGAGAGGCTGGAGAGTAACACAGAGCAGCAATGAATGCTGCTCACACAATTTAGACAGTTTAGCATTAAATGTTCGAGTGAGTTAGCTCCCAGCTAACTAGCAAACCAGCTAACTAGCAAACCAGCTAACTGCACCCACAAGCTGCGACTGCGTCTTTCTAACAAGAGCGTCAGACACTCAGACTGGTTTTCTTTGTGGATGATGATTTATTCTCACTGATCCTTCATGATGATGCTGCCATCCACCCACTGCTCCTAGCAGTGTTGCCAACTCCTCAGTAAGGAAAATTGCTATTGGCTGTCCTAAAAGTTGCTGGAAGTCGCTGAATGACGTCATCGCCTAATTTGGATAAATGGTCATGCTAATGTAATTGTAACGTACGTTGTAGGAGAGAAAAATAACATCGTGGAAGCGACATAACGTGAGTAAAAAACGTCCTGGAATGCATTTAAATAAATAAATCATAGTTCTGTCTGTAACTATTACAACACTCTCACCACATTTGTTAACAATTCTCTCAACAAATGTGTTTCTCCTCGTTCTTTGTTATCCAGCTGAGACTTTGGGTATAAATGTGTCATAAACAGGAGAAAGCAGTGCAGGTTCAATGTAATCAAACCTCAGACTGAGTTCAAAATCATCACCTGTCCCTGATACCACGTCAGCACCAGAACCATGATGTGTTTACTCACATTTAAAAAGGTGGAGGTCAGTGTGAATGGACTGTTGTCATTGGTCTGAATGTGCCTCTATAAACATGTGCTCTTCATTATTGATGTTTTCCTAATGAACAGAAAATGAGACTTAATAAAATCCTCTGACTGTTGTTGGAGCAGGTTGGGTCCTGGGTTTGAGTCCCCCGCTGAACCACAGGGGCTTCTAGCTTTGTTTCACAGTGTATAGAACAACAAATAAAACCAAATCTCAAAAAAACGCATCAAACTTTGAGGGTTGAACCAAGGATGAGGAAGCAGACTCGGCCCCAAACAGCTGGATATATGGATGTTACCACAGCAACCACAGCAGTGTGCTCTCAGTATATTTAGTTGTATAAAGGTGTTTGTGGTGTGTTGCAGCTGAAGCAGCCTCATGTATGTTGACACAGGGAGAAAATAGTGTGAGGACACTGTTCACAGCAGTCACAGCTCGCTGCCTTCAACAGTCTCTTCCTTCCTTGTTTGGATGTCACTGATATCATCTTCTGCTCTCACACTGACCACCTGTTGGAGCTAACATGCTAACATGGAAGCAGCAGGTATGCCACCTGTGGCAGCTGAGGTCACGTGATCTGAGTGTTTGAACCACACGTTGGAGCAGCGTTTCCAAACATCTGCACTTCAGAAGCTCCAAAGTGTGGAAACGTCACTGTGGAGCATCCCAAGAGATTTTCTTGCCTCTGCAAAGCTAAGCTTGCAAACAGCACCATAGTTTGTCAATCCCAACCAATCAGAGCGCTCCTTATGTCACGTCACATGACGCGTGTGTTTACCTCTTTGATTAGCACCCAAAGAACTAAAGAAAGGCTAAAAGGACGTTCAGCCAATCAAATCCCTCCTAGGAACAGGAAGTCTAGAGAGGAAATGGAGCAGAGAAGGAGAATCACCAGTTTAAATGTCTGAGTTTTAAACTGGTGACCCTGTAAAGAGGCTTTTATTGACTCTGTTTTCTTTACAGCTTTTTTCACCATTTAAACTGTTTAATATCAGATTTAGAAATAACTTTTGGACAGTTGTTGTACATTTCCACTAAAATGTGACACAAATAATGACTTTCTGACTTTACTTTGGACTAATCTAACGACTCAGCCTAGCTATGTTGGACTTGGTGTGGAAGCAGCTCCCAGTTTGAGTTCAGGAGACAGACACCCTCTACTTTGAAGATCAGCTTCAAACTTTCCTTTTTGATAAAGCTTATAGTTCGAGCTGGATCAGGTGACCCTGAACCATCCCTTAGTTATGCTGCTATAGGCTCAGGCTGTTGATGATGCTCTGCTTTCTTCTCCACTCCCCTCTTTTCACTCCTGATGCTTTTATATGTCACGACTGCATGTCCTTAACTTTTGTGTCTCTCTGAGCTCATCTCTTCTCTTTCCCCTCACCCTGCAACCAGTCATGGTAGATTTTTTTGAAGCTGAGCTTTGCTCTCTTCAGTTGGGTGTCTTCCCTGCTGCCTTTAAAACGGCGGTGGTGAGGCCCCTTCTGAAGAAGAGCAATTTGGATTGTAATGATTTTAATAACTACAGACCTGTATCCAACTCACCATTTTTAAGTAAAATCTTAGAAAAACTTGTTTTTACTCAGATTACTGATTTTCTCAATGATAGACAGATCCTGGAGATATTCCAGTCTGGATTTAGGGTGAACCACAGCACAGAGACGGCTCTCCTAAAGGTTTTAAATGATCTTAGATGTAACTGGGACGCCCAAAAGCTCTCAGTCCTGGTGCTGCTGGATCTAAGCGCAGCCTTTGATACAGTAGACCACGCTATTCTTTTAAACAGACTGAAACACATGGTGGGCCTCTCTGGTGCTGTACACAACTGGTTCACTTCCTATCTCTCTGACAGATCTTTTATGGTGAGTATGGATACATGCTCCTCTAAGATCCATAAAATGACATGTGGTGTGCCTCAAGGGTCGGTTCTAGGCCCTGTACTTTTTAATTTGTATATGTTGCCTCTCGGCAGTGTCATCAGGAGGCATGGAGTGAACGTCCACAGTTACGCTGATGACACGCAGCTGTACATCTCCGTGTCTCCTGATGACACCAGACCAATGGATGCCCTTTTTAACTGTATCTTGGATATAAGATCTTGGATGGCAGAAAACTTTTTACAGCTTAACCAGGACAAAACTGAAGTTTTAATTGTCGGTCCTGAGGCTCAGAGAGAGAAACTCTTGTCTAAATTACAGGCATTTTCACTATGTCCTTCGCTACAAGTGAAAAACCTGGGTGTTATTTTTGACTCTGAGCTTGGTTTTATCCCACATGTTAAACATGTAACTAAAATTGGATTTTATCATCTAAAAAATATAGCCAGAGTCGCCCTATTCTCTCTCGGGCCAACACGGAGATGCTGATGCATGCTTTTATTACCAGTCGCATTGATTACTGTAATGCCCTGCTCTCTGGTCTTCCTAAGAAGAATATTTCAACTTTACAACTTTTACAAAACTCGGCAGCTCGTGTGCTTTTAACCATGTAAAGCACTTTGTGCTATATCTTTGTATGAAAAGTGCTTTATAAATAAAGATTGATTGATAGATTCTCCTCCAGGAGCCTGTTTTCACTGGGAGGATCGTTGTGTCAAAGGGAGTTCTTCCTTCCCACCATCACCAAGTGCTGCACACAGTGGATTGTCTGGTTTTTGGGGCTTTCTCTCTAATATTGGAGGCCTTACACTGTTAAACAGCTTCAGACGACTGTTGTTGTCTGTTGGGAATTGTCACTTTTAAATAAAGTTACATTGAATGGATGTAAATGGATAGATGTTATTGTGACAAACAGAAAATGATCTTTAAAAGATAGATTGTTGTTTTGTGTGTCTGCAGTCTGTCAGGCTGTCTGATCACAGAGAAAGGCTGTACTTCTCTGGCCTCAGCTCTGAGCTCCAACCCCTCCCATCTGAGAAAGCTGGATCTGAGCTACAATCATCCAGGTGACTCAGGAATGAAGCTGTTGTCGTCTGGACTGAAGGATCCAGGCTGGAGACTGGACACTCTCAGGTATGGAGAGAATGTCTGATAGAGGAGGACAAGCTGGAAACATTTCCTGTGTCCTTCACTCACTTCCTGTTTGTTTCCTGCAGATGAGACATGAACAATCACACATGCAGGAATATTTTCAGGGACAGACACACTAGTCTAGCTGGATAGTACGTGGATATTTATGTAGGGGGTCTCCAAGGAGTCTGTTTGCAGGAACATTAATGATAACTGATAAGTCATGTTGAGAGTTTCCTTAAAAGTAGACCTACAGTTAGGTCCATAAATATTTGGACAGAGACAACATTTTGTAACTTAAGTTTTTAAAAATCTCAGTGACGAACCAATTTCAGTGACCAAAAACGCCGTTTACGTGTGGACGAAAGGTGCAAACGCATAGAAAAATCTGCGTTTTCAAAAATACCCGGGTACGTGTGGACGTAGCCTAAGGATCAAACCTCTATCATTATGCAATCGATTATAGAACTCTAAGCATATATGAGTAAATATTTCTAAGCATAAATGACAATCAACAATATAAACCTTACAGCTGGTTTTAATAACAGAATTTATTTGTTTCTCAAATGAGAAAGAGCTATCGAGAAACACTCCTAAATCTTTAGTTGTTAACTTTTCCAGTGGGCCAAGGTCAACATTATCTGCTAATGCTAAATAGGCTGCCGTTATTAACTAACGCTAATTTGATGCGAATTAGCATTATGCACTAATGTTAACACTTACTTTTTAACAATGTGAACGGCTAATGCTAACATTACAACAATGTTGTAATGCTAGGGTAAGCATTACAACATTGTTGTAATGCTTACCCTAGCATTACAACAATCTGAGCTGCTAATGCTAAGTAGGCTGCCATTAGCACCTACGTCTAATTCAAGGCAGATACGCATTAGAACCTAATGCTCATATCGTTTTCCTTTACTTTATAACAACGTGAGCAGCTACTGCTAAATAGACTGCTGTTATTAGCTATCCACCAAAAATATCCACCAGGGTGGATATTTTCGAAAACTCAGTTTTTGCATTTACGTGTGGACGAGAAAAATGGAGAAAACGCAGAAAACGCAGCGTCAAAGGTGTGCGCCTTTTTTGACGTCACACTGTGCGCCACGTTATTGTTTGGGTGAAATGAATTTCTACAATACTGTTACTGTTAATTCTACTCTCTGCAGTGTTTAAATGCTTACATATACACACACAGTTACTGTCCGTCCACACATACGACTCGGTTCTGCTTCTATGCCCCAGCTTTGTTTACTTTTTCCCACCAAGGCTTCTAGACTTCTGATTGGCCAACATTTCTACAGGTTAGGAATATAGCGCCACCTGCTGCTTTGGCATGTTCCTGGCAGCGTTTTCCTTCATTTCTGCCTTTATGTGTGGACGGGATTATTTTTTAAAACGAAAACGGAAAATCTCCGTTTTCAAAAATACCCGTGTACGTGTGGACGTAGCCTCAGTAGTCTGTAAAGACTCTGTGTGCCTTCCAGAGTGCTCTGGCATGCACACACACCTTAAGGTCATGAGAGAGGTCGTACCTTCTCTTACTGATTTATGGTTTAGGAGAACACCTGCTCTGTGTCTGGTTAAGTATAAGAGCCCTTTGTTAGGGGGACCGCTGGACTCTTAGCACCAGCTTTGGGGTCACAGGGTCACATCTGGAACACACACAGACACACACGCTATGCACAGACTGGTACTCTTTGTTCATACCTGTGTAAGACGTCACATGTTAATGAACTTGTGCATATTCATGTAAGCTCAATAAAGAGCAGTGTTACGAGGGAGCAGACGAGAGCGACTGAGGTCAAGTGAAGGAACGGCGCTGTCACAGTTCTCTCCCTCATCAATTGTCTGGTTCCAGCGGTGGGTCTGTGCTAGACGACCCATCACCAGCTTTTTCCACTGGTTACCAGTACGTGGTAGAATCCACTTCCAGATCTGGTTGTCTTTAAATCTGTGAATGGATTGGCTCCATCTTATCTCTCTTTAACAAAAGAATCCAAGTGGAGCCCTCAGGTCTGCAGATAAGCAGCTTCTGACCAGAACTAGACGTAAAAACAGAGGTGAGCTTTATCGATGGCTGCAGCCAAACTCTGGAACAGTCGCCCTTCACATCAGGTCGTCACCAACACTGGACATTTTTAAAAGCCGGTTGGAAACACATTTGTACTCTGTAGCTTTCAATCCTGACCAGTCTTTATAGTCATTACTGTGTATGTTTCCTATTTTCTCTCTACTCTGTGCAGCACTTTGGCTCAAGCTGTTTTTAAATGTGCTGATAAATAAATGTAGATTTCTTTGAATAAAACAGTGGAGCCGAGCTTTGAGCTCAGTGTGTAACAGTGTGTGTGTGAGAGCCATGTAATGTCCATGTGTGCATGCTGACTGTGCTGCTCTGACCCCCCTCCTCCTTTCAGGGTGGAGCCTGCTGGAGTCCGATGGTTGAGACCAGGTCTGAGGAAGTGTAAGTGTGTTTTTAATGGGATTCATGAAAACAAAGCAGCACACATTCAACCATCTTCATCATGTCAGGAGTCATCATCAAAGTGTCAATCAATGAACAGATGATGGATCAATAACTGCAGCTGGATTGTGTTTGTTCTCTCCATCAGATTCCTGTCAACTCACAATCGACACAAACACAGTGAACACAAAGCTCCAACTGTCTGACAACAACAGGAAGGTGACATGTGTTCAGAAGGTTCAGTCATATCCTGATCATCCAGACAGATTTGATGTTTATCTTCAGCTGCTGTGTAGAAATGGTCTGACTGGTCGCTGTTACTGGGAGGTCGAGTGGACAGGAGACGTTGATATATCAGTGAGTTACAGAAGCATCAGAAGGAAAGGAGACAGTTATGACTGTTGGTTTGGATGCAATGATCAGTCCTGGAGTCTGATCTGCTCTGATGATGGTCCTCAGTCTGTCAGGCACAATAACAGAGTAACATCCATCTCCTCCTCCTCCTCCTCCTCCTCTGTCTCTAACAGAGCAGCAGTGTATGTGGACTGTCCTGCTGGCACTCTGTCCTTCTACAGAGTCTCCTCTGACACTCTGATCCACCTCCACACCTTCAACACCACATTCACTCAAACTCTTTATCCTGGGTTTAGTTTCTGGTCTCGTGGTTCCTCAGTGTCCCTGTGCTGAGTGGAGTGTAAAGAGTGTCTCCTGTTACAGAAACACTCTGACTGTTGAACAGATAGTTCAGTCTGTACATGTCTGTCTCTTTCACTCACAAACACGTTTTCAGATTCATGGATTCAATCAGTTGATGTTTGAAACTCTTCTAAATGATTCCTTGTAAACTTCTTCAGTCACAAACAAACAGGAAGTGATGTCACATGTGTTCCTGTCCACACAGCAGAATGAGTCTATTGCTGACAGTGATGTACAAACAGAGTGAGCATTTCTGAGGCCCAAAATAAACTGAGTAGTTCACTGAATGAACAATGGACTGTGAGCTCAGTTCCTTCATCATTAGTATGGATTATATATGTATATGTATTATATTAGTATCATATATATCAGGTGCTGCTGCTTTCAGTCATTGTGCAAATGTGCTGTTTGTAAGCTTGTAAAGCTGCAGTCAGCTGAGACTGAAGAAGTCACCTGATCAGTGAGCAAACGTTTCTGAAAACGTCCAGATGAACAGAATCAACCTTTTGGGATCAGCCAGCAATGCAGCATCATTGTTGTTCAGCTTCAGAGGTTTGCAGGAGTGAACTGATGACCAGAAACAGCTGCAAAGTCCAAGAAAATACCAGCTGGAGTTCAGCTGCATTTGAAGAAGTCAAAGAAAAGTAAGGATGGCAAAGGGCGACGTTTTCTTCCAAAGAGCTGCAAACATGGTCGACGCCTCATTAGAAGAATCATCTGGACATTTGTGAGGAACTCTAACCAAGAAAGCAACGTCACACAGATCCAACAGACAGTTTCCATGACTGCAAGTGTTGAGTGGAAAAATGCTACATTGCATTATTGCATCCTCTCACCACAGGAGGCGCTGTTGGCACCACTGATTGCTGATCAGCTGTTCTCTGATGATCTGATTGATACTGTGAATAACGGGACTCACTGAACTCTGTGACACAGTGAAGATTACAGAGTTGAACTTCAACATCTGACTGACGTCACACAGACAGAAGGATGAACCAGTGAGGCACAGAACACAGTTACTGGAGATACTGGATCAGCTCCATGTGAACCTCTGATGGAGAAGCTGCTGAGCCAGAGAAACATCAGGACATGACAGCAGCTGCACTTATCTAACAACATGTAGCAGAGCTGATCTATGTTAGAGGATCTATCACAGCAGCTGAAGCCAAAGTCCAACACTGGATACCAGCTGAGCCTGTGCTGAGTGTAGTGTTACAGGAAAAGGGCAGAAACACTGGTAGCTCCCAGTGATGCTGACTGGGGCACAGAGCTGAATGATGCAGCATCAGGACACTGTTTCAGTCTGACTGACAGAGAAACCTGTAGCTGTATCTACATGTGAGGCAGAGGCCACACAAGCAGCTTTCTATGTTTCACAGTGACTGAGATCTTCAGTGGGGGTGGACATGCTCCTGTACAGACCTCTGAGGAGAACCAAGGTGCAGTCAAAGAGTCCAGTCTGTCCTCACAGATGTGAACATGTGCTTTCATCAGGTCTGCTGTCAGCTAGCAGGCTCACATCAGAATCACTGTTCCTGAAAAACACAGTCTGTGTGACATCATCAGTCAGCTGATGGTCCCAGATCTGAATGGTTTCTGTCTCTACTGAGGAAGTCAGAGAATATCACTGAGGTGTGGATCAGGTCTGAGTGAGCTGTGGAGGGACAGCTTTAAACAGTCCACAGGTCTCACGTCCTGCTCAGTCTGCTAGCAGATACCTCGTATTGTTCCAGATGTGCTGACATCAGCAGCAGCACAGCTGTGTGATACCATGAATCTCAGTTATTGATCCAACACACAGTAAATACAAAGATCAGGATTTCTGAGAGTAATCATTATGAGTCTGAACACATGATCACTGAATGTTAGTCTCCACAATAATAAGCTAACACAAGCAAACACAGCTTTCAGCTCTTATTTTGAAACTGGCTTATTTAGAGAGCTGTGATGTGAGCGTGCCTGGCTCTGAGGCACTTGGGTCAGCCTCTGTTGTTTAGAAGTGTTACAGACTGTGAATGACACAGACCTGTCAGTTTCCATGTTTGTCTGTAACACAGCTCAGGGCTCCATGCTGAACGCATCCATCCAGTGTTATTGATCCAGGACTGATACCAGCATTGGGATCAATACTACAACACACAATCACATGTGTCCACGTGATGCAGTTTGAAGAGCAATCAGATGTCTCTGTATGAGGAGGCGGGGTCACAGGAGGTTCACAGAAACTCTGCAGCAGCATCATCAGCTCACATGGAAACTTTGATGATTCACTTCTGTGGTGTTTTTACAGAAACACGTCACAAAATTAGCTCCACCTGTTTTGTGAGCTTTGAGTTTCTTGTCTTCATCCTGGATTCTTGTGTTGCTGTTTTTACACACAGATATTTCCTGGTTGGTTACTCAAAGCTTTCCAACACAGGCCTCTGTGCTGCCATCTGGTGGACAAACATGTGAAGTGCAGCGTGAAGCTACAAATGAAACTGCTTCAGCTACGTGTATATACAACATACTATAACCTATATAACTATATGTATAGTGTATTATGTAGGTTTTAGAGCTGGGGGTAGAACTGCTGATGGCCTGGTTGTTATTTATGTTCCCCATGGTTCACCAGCTCTCACACAACATCAGCACCAATGATCCACGTCCTCATAAACCTCTGAATCAGGTCCTGAAGCAGTGACGTCCTGAGTGAAGACCTCACTGATCACATGACTCTGGTCACCTGACTCAGTGTTTCTGAAGCAGTGTGCTGGGTTTTTAAAAATCCGTGGCTGCTGCCTGATGTTGGGCCCACAGAGGAAGACGACTCACTCGCTCTTCTTCACTTCCTCCTTAAACATGTGGAAGGAGAGCAAAGTGCTGCCAGACTCTTATTTCTGACAGGAACAGAAGAAACCACAGCAAACTGTTGCAGTTCTTCATCTTCATCACAATCTGTTTATTTCTGATGGTGTCTTCAGTCTGAGGTTTGAAGTTTCCATGTCTGTGTGATGTGTGGTGTGAAGGCTGCTGGTTAAACTGGGACTCACTGTTTAAAGCACTGAGTGCTCATAGAGAGATGCTCCATGAGTCCCAGTACAGACTACAAACATGGTGGAAACTTAGCTTTGATATCCACACACTCTGCACGTCTGTGAGGAACTGTGATGAAGATGTGCAGAGATCTGTGTCCAAACAGGAGAAAGACTGTAAAGACTCTGTGCTTCTAACAGCCTCTGTTAACATATGTGAGGCTGTTTGTTGTTGTTGCCATGGAGCTTTGCACTGTTTGGGTCAGCAGGTCATGTGATCAGGTTTGTTCTGCTGGACGATGGTTCAGTGTCAGGTTTGTTTGCATTCATCAATAAATATCTAAATCAATCAAAGACTCCATGTTTGTTCTTCATCATGTGACCTCTGCTCATCCATCTCTGTGTGTATCAGGATACATTTAGTTCATAACACACAGAAAAATCAGAGTTATTACCTGTAATAAATGTGAAAGATTCCTGCAGTGATAACCAGGCAGGACTGAAACACATCCAAGCTGTCACCACGGTAACAGCACCGTCCATCCACAGGTGAGGGGAGGAGCAAAAAGAGGGACTTTCACCATACATACATACATGCATACATACATACATACACCACAGTTGACAGGTAACCCTATTGGAGTCGCCAATAGTGACTAGAGATGGCACGATACCACTTTTTATGTCCGATACCGATATCATAAATTTGGATATCTGCCGATACTGATATGAATCCAATATAGTGTTTTTTAATCAACAAAACAGTTTTTTAATATCTTGCTGCATTTTGTATAAGTTCATACTCAAGTTTAAATAACCAACAACACTAAAGCTATTCTGTTATACCTAGGGATGGGTATCGAAAACCGGTTCTTGTTGAGAACCGGTTCCCACTGTTTCAATTCCTTGGAATTGTTTGCCATTTTTGCAAACGATTCCCTTATCGATTCCAGTCGCCCCGAATGACGTCACCACGTTGCGGAGCGTCATTTACCTGGCAGGAAACACGGCGCGTAAGCGGCTCAAATGCTCAAAAGTTTACGAGAACGGATGACAACAGGGCAACTTGCAATACTTGCAAAGTAGATGCTTCATTTAAGGGAGGAAACACTACGAATATGCAAAAGCATTTGCTCACAAAACACGTGATAACCTTAAATGAATGTCATGTTTTTAATTCCGCTCCGGACTCGTGAATCTCAACCCAGCAGCAGCGGTAACGTTTGCACGTCCTCTCCCGTTAATGCGGCAGGTAAATAATCAACTAACAGTGCTTATTATGTTAGCGCGATCTGCCTTATTACAAACCCTGCCATTACTGTGCATTTAGTGACCATGATGAGAGAGACAGAGTCTGGCTCAGATGCTGGCAGTTCTCGCTGCAGTCTACCGGTAGCGTCTCCTTTCAGGCCAGGATAGACGAATGTCACCGAGCAGTGACTAAGTTTGTGGTAAAAGGCTTGAACCAGTGTTGCCAACTCCTCAGTAAGGAAAATCGCTATTGGCTGTCCTAAAAGTCGCTAGAAGTCGCTAAGTCGCTAGACATAAAGTGAGTAAAAAACTTGCTAAATGCATTTAGAGTTTATTTAGAACTACAAATTAAATTTATTTTAGCAATTATTGTTTTTTTTAATGTCACAATTCCAACCCTGCTCCTTTACCCGGGCTTGGACCGGCAAAAGTGACCTGAAATACGCACTCTGGTGGAGTTACTTTGTGTGTGTGTTTATAAGTAGTTTTAAACCTTGTGATCCACAAAACAGCATACGAGTAAAAGAAGAACTGACTGCGTTACAGCACCCGCTGCTTGTTGAGAGTAAAATCGATACGAGCTTTCACGTCCTTTTTTTAGCGACCTTTTTTCTAAAAAAAAGTCGCTAAGGGCTCTGAAAACTCGCTAAATATAGCGACAAAGTCGCTAAGTTGGAAACACTGGCTTGAACCCATTTGCCACAGCAGATGCCCCCAATTTTAGGTAAGTGAATGTGTTTAATTGTAGGCAGGGACATTACTGGATATTCTTGTGTAATTGCTACTGAATAATTTATGTTATGCTTTGTTGTTGCTACAGAAGAATATTTATTTTATTATTTTACATTTACAATTTTTTTTCCTGGGGACCCTGTGACACCCATTGAAGAGCCGTAGGCTGGATCTCTTAAGATCTCACTGTTGGGTTTGTAAGGCCATGTTACTCCTAAATTTCTATCTTGTTCAAAGAGAAGATATAAAACAAAGTTCTAAGCTAATCGACCTTAGTGTTCTCCTTTTTACAAAGAATCGATAAGAGAATCGATAAAGAATCGAATCGTTAAACAGAATCGAAAATGGAATCGGAATCGTGAAAATCTTATCAATACCCATCCCTAGTTATACCTGTATACAAAAAATATTTCATAGTTCAGCAACACTGATCAATCTAATAAACTTAAACCTGCTCCATCCTCCCTATTCTGGCATTTTAAAGAGTACTTAGCTTAAGCAACCTCACTAACAGGGTGCCAACTCCCAGTAACAAAAAAAAATGTATTGATGCAATGTTGAACATTATTACACAGGAGAAACCAACTACAGTAAAATAATGACACCGTGACGTCTCTGCCTTTGTAAACAGAGGGACAGTAACTGCGTGTAAACCTGCAGACAGTCAGATTAACAGTATTTCGTCTCTATCATTCTGCCATTCATCTCATGTAAACAATAACGTGGCCACAGCGTGACGTGAAAAAAGGCGCATACCTTTGACGTTGCGTGACAAACTCTGTATTCCTCGTCCACACGTAAACACAAAAAGGGTTTTAAAAAATCCCAGTTTTCTGTGAAAACGCCGTTTACGTGGACGAAACAGCTGCGTGTTCAGAAACACCCGTGTAGGTGCGGACGCAGCGTAAAAGAGTTAGTAGTTTATTTTCTTACTGCCTGTAATTTATTGCAGATTACTTGTATTTGCAAACATTTTTCTTGTAAAACAAAGGGGGCGCAGCAGAAAAAGTTTGGGAACCAGTGCTGTAACTATGAGACAGATGGCTGACACACGAACCTGTGGGAAGTAACATGTTTGTAGAAATGTGAAAATGTTCATGCCATAATCCCTCCCATGTTTCCGTGTGGCACTGTGGAGTAATGCACAATTCTTCCAAACACGGACAAAATATGTAGAGGGAGATTTGTTACAAGGTGTGTTGTAATCCCAGAACAGTGAAGATTACATAACAGAAGAGCTTCACAGCTCGTCAGGCAGCAAGTGGACACTGAAGAGTGTGTGCGCCTTATCAGAAGGAAAACTGTTCTCTGCACCTGAGATAAAGGATCGTATAAAAGAAGAGCGAGCGCTCCCTGAGGTCTCCGACTTCTTAGACATTTGAACCTAGACAGGAGACGTGTGAGAATGGCAGGAGAGGACAAAAGGAGAGATGAACGAACTGCTGGAGGATCAGAAGGAAAGCAAAACAGGTTGGAGACAAATCAGTTGCTCTTTAATAAAATGGATGAAGCAGCATGTACACTTGTGAGACATGCATGTGTGAGGTCAGGTAAACCTCTACAACATGCTGAAATGCTGCTTCTAACACAGAATAGACCGACGAGCATTAATCGTGTATCCCCACAGGATGGAGCCCGAGGCTGACGACCAGCGAGTGGAGCGAGGCCCAAAGAAGCGTGGCGTGCTGCCCAAACGACTGCTGATAATGTCGTCTGTGGCTGTTGTGCTCATCGTGCTGCTGACTGTCATCGTTGTACCTGTTGTGCTGCTCACTAAGACGCCAGGTACATTTTTACAATATGTACGATTTATATGATAAAACAATGATGCAGCTTTGTTTATGATCCAGATGATGAAACATACCTGAGTAAATGTATTTATTACTCATCACCAGAGGTACATTTCACAGTACTTTGTACTTATATACTGTATTATATACAACTGCAATAATATCAGAGTCCAGCTGGAGCTGGTTGCAGCACCTGTGGCCTTCAAAGCATTTTCTCTGCATTGGATCTGAGCAGCACGGTGGCACGGTGGTTGCCGCACAGCAAGAAGGTCCTGAGTTCAATTCCACCATCAGGCCGGGGTCTTTCTGTGCAGAGTTTGCATGTTCTCCCCGTGTTTGCGTGGGTTCCCTCCGGGTACTCCGGCTTCCTCCCACCGTCCAAAGACATGCAGCTTGTGGGGATAGGTTAATTGGATAATACAAATTGCCACTAGGTTTGAATGTGCGAGTGAATGTGAGTGTGAATGGTTGTCTGTCCCTGTGTGTTGGCCCTGCGACAGACTGGCGACCTGTCCAGGGTGTACCCCGCCTCTCGCCCTATGACATGTGGGATAGGCTCCAGCGCCCCCCGCGACCCTGAAAAGGATAAGCAGAAGCAAATGGACGGATGGATGGATGGATCTGAACAACAGTCAAATCTGAGCAGACGTGCCAAAGCTTTGTTTTTTGTTTTCTGTTTGCACCATAGTTCTTCCAAATGTTTCAGTTCAGGATTTTTTAACTGCTGTCATGTACACCATCAGTAAACTGTGACATTACTGCTTTTACCTAACCTAATCATCACCACGTTTCACTGTAAAGACCAGGGCGCTGCTTTAGTTGGATGAGCAGGCGACCACGTGCAGCACGGTTTGAGTCCGACCTGCGGCCCTTTGCTGCGTGTGTCCCCCTCCTTCCTCTTCACCGTGTCTGTCTAATAAGGCCAAACACAGACTGTAGGCTTAGCCGTGGTTCTGAAAGTCGAATGGAAGCTCAAAGTGCACGACTGGCAGTGTTGTGACATACATACCTACTGCATGTAGAGTTCACCTGAGTGTACAGCGACAGTAAGATGTCTTTGCACAGGTGAAACAGCCCACAGTGTTGCAGGGTTTCACAGGGTGCTGCAGCCTCCAGCAGTGTGCCTTCTCCAAACGTAACACTTAAATACTCGCTGTGTCAGCATCACAACTTTATATTGCTGCTGCTAAAATCAGTGATTACAGTGATCAAAGTTCATTTGATATCATACTGCAGCTCATTGCAATGCCATGATGCATGAGTGCTCATCATTTGGCTTCTGGTCTTATGACAGGACCATAGTCATGTGGACAAAAAGTACACGGCTGCTTTGAACTGTGTGACTTTTGAATCAACTGACATGAAATGTGTAACAAAGATAATGTTACACGATGTGTTTTGTGCTGTTAGACCTTGGTCTCTTTGAGTAATATGTGACAGTAGCTTCTTTAAAAAAGACACTAAGAAAAAAGCATTCAGAGTCAGAACCAGACACGGAGAAGCTGCATTCAGCTTTTATGCTCCTTATATCTGGAACAAACTCCCAGAAAGCCTCAGATCAGCTGAAACACTCAGTTTATTTAAATCCAGGTTGAAGACTCACCTGTTCTCAGCTGCATTTGAATAAAGCACCAAATCCACACTTTAAGCTTAAATTTCAAAACTAACATTTAACTACTGATTTTATCTGTTTTGATTTTATATCCTGTTTTGTTTGTTTGTTTGTTTGTTTGTTTGTTTGTTTGTTTGCTTGTTTTAATCAATTTTAAATCATGCTTTTTATTTGTTCTTGTTTCTAATGTCTCTGTAAAGCACTTTGAATCACCTTGTTGTTGAATTGTGCTATACAAATAAACTTGCCTTGCCTTCATGAGTATCTGCAACCTTCTTTAAAAGCCAAATCCCATCTGTCTCGCTTCAGCTGACAGAATCTTTAAGCTGAAGAAATGAATGAACTTTAAACAAGCTGCTCTCCCAACAAAGAGCAGCCTCCCCAAACACACCGTCGGCTGTTTTAGCTGAAAGCTCCCAGTTCTGCTGTGACAGGGACTACGTACCTATGACTCCGTCACTGTCTTGCTGTCCAATCGTGTTCCTCAGCGCCGTCTTCTGCCTCGTTCTCTGGTGGAGACATGCTGGAGTACTTGGTGCAGACGGGGAACATCAGTGAAGCGGACGGCCTTTTGGCTACGTGGTTTCACCGAGCCAACAGCAAGGAGGACATGTACAAAGCGCTCATGGGTAAAAACACTCACACAGACAACACTGCATTATTTGATGGTGTCGGTGCCTGAACCTACAGTCAGGTACAGACAAAACAAGCACCGCCTCCTGTCATCTTTCCAGGTGACACCATGATCTTGGAAGCTGACGTCACTCTCATGGGTTATGGGACCCCTGATGAAAAGCCAGTGCCGATCATGGCACACCCTCCCGACATATATAGTGACAACACTCTCGACGAATGGTTAGATGCTGTACTGGCTTCTGGAAAAGGTACAGATCAGAACTGTTTCCACAGAAAGTCCATCTGATCACAGTTTTTAAAGGCGTGTTCGTTTGCAGGCATCAAGTTGGACTTTAAGGCTCTGGAATCAGTGGGTTTGTCACTGGACCTGCTTAAACAAAAGGAAAGCAACAAGGGAATAAACAGACCTGTGTGGCTGAATGCAGACATCCTCAGAGGCCCCAACGTCCCAAGCTTTGTAGCTCCAGTCAATGGAAGCAGGTATGAAATCCAGCTAGACCGGACACAGACCCTTGGACAGAGTTCAGAATTAGGAAGGGAAAATGTCTAACATCTAAAGACTGATCGGGAGGTTGGTGGTTCGATCCCTGGATCCTCCAGTCTGCATGCCAAGTGTCCCTGGGCATGATACTAGCCCCAGGTCGCTCTCCGATCTCAGCACGAATGTAGTTAGGAAGCACTAAAAAGCTTAGAAGAAAGTGACTGGGTGAGTGTGGTGTGGAGACTTGGGAGAGCAGGAAAGTGCTACGTAAGAATCAGTCCATGTTTATGTCTCCCTCTTTTTTCAGGTTTTTGGAACTCATTCAGGACAAGTTTCCAGATGTGACTTTGTCTCCTGGGTGGAAGGTATGGCACGCTCGCAGTAAGAACCCCATTGAACCATTATACCAGGCATGTGACGAGGTTCTGGGAATGTTCCTGTCAGAAACAGGAAGAGACTCAAGGAATCCTGAACTGACATTTATGAGAGAATTCAAAGCTGGAAGAAGAACTTTGAGCTTCAAAAAGATCCTTTGAGCTAAAGTAGACAAAACAGCTTTTATGTTCCTGTGATCCCTAAAATTAAAGACAGTTGAATTAATGTTGACATGCATCACCCATCAAGAGTTTGGACACCTTCTCATTTCATGGTTCTCTTTATTTCTACTACTTTCTACACTGTAGATACTGAAGACATCAAAGCAAGATATATGGAATTATGTAGCAAAGAAAACAATGATAACTCTAAAATACATTTAGAGTCCTGTGAGTAGCCGCCCTTTGTTTTGTTGACAGAGCTGCGGCCTTCTCTCAGCTTCATGATGTCGTCACCTGAGATGGTTTCACCTCACAGGTGAGCCTGTCAGGGTTCATTGGTGGTGTTGGGACCATCAGTCGTGTTGTGCAGAAGTCAGGGCTGTTAGCTGTGTACCAACCTATTTGACAACTGTTGAAATTCATATTATGGCAACAACCAATGAGCTAAGTAAAGAGAAACAACAGCCCATCATTACTGTAAGAGCTGAAGGTCAGTCAGTCGGAAACTTTGAATGTGTCCCCAAGTGCAGTCAGAAAAACCATCAAGACTACGATGAAACTGTCTGACATGAGGACGCCCCAGGAAAGGAAGACCAGGAGTCCCTCTGCTGCTGAGGATACAATCATCCGAGTCACCAGCCTCAGAAATCACAAGTTAACAGCAGCTCAGATTAGAGCCCAGATAGATGCCACACAGAGTAGAGACACATCTGAGTAGAGTAGAGACTGTACAAATCAGGCCTTTATGGTCAAATAGCTGCTGAGAAACCACGACTAAGGAAAAGCAACAAGCAGAGATTTGTTTGGGCCAAGAAACACAAGATGAGCCCAAATTGGAGAACTTTGGTTCCACTTTGTGAACGATGGTCTCTACATGCACGGTTCCCACTGTGAAGCATGGGGTTGATGGTTTGCTGGTGTGGGGGGCTTTACTGGTGACACTGGTGGAGATTTATTTAAACTGAAGGCACACTGACCCAGCATGGCTACCACAGCATCCTGCAGCAACATGCCATCCCATCATGGAGAGTGATGGAGGCCTGGCCTCCACAGTGGAGATGGTAAACACATGGTTTATATTTTTGACTGAATAACAGCTGTATGTGCTTTATTTCTTTAGGTCCTCTATATTCACCAGCTCACAAACGAAACCTACTCCAGAGCCACGGTGGAAGAAATGTACAACATGATCAAAGACGTACCTCAAAGGGTAAGTGTGAATCCAGGTTTCAGTGGTCCCAGTTCAACACGCTCCCATCCCAACACGCCTGGGACAAATCGTCGGTGTGTTGCGTGCTGGGATGAGAACGCTCTGAGGTGTCGGAGAACGGCAGAGCTGACTGGTCAACGTTTCGTCTCTTAGGTGACGTTCCCAGTCCACGCCATGCTGGTTCGCAGCGGCTGGCAGCACCTGAGCTGGCTCCTCAACCAGTCACCACGGTAACAGATAACTTCCACGTTTACTATGGCAATGACTGGAAATCTGCTAATCAAACCAGTAACTGGGGGCTGCTCGCTGCCCATGAGCGCCACAGACTGACTGTCATGTTTTGTGTCTAGGTTCAGCCTGACTTTGTGGCAGGGCTCTGTTAACCCCAGCGTCAGCGACCTGCTGTTTGTCCGTGACAACACCCACCCGTGGCAAGTCTACTATGACATATATGAACCCACGCTGTCAGAATTTAAGCAGGCTGTAGGTGAGGAGCGTTCATATGGAGCAGACTTACACAGACTATGTTTGGGTAAAATAATAATTGTGTGTGTGTGATTTATTCAAATCAACAGATTTGTTTTCAGTGAGTTCTGACTGTTGTTGAAGACTAAAGAAAAACATTATTAGAAAACTACATGAAAAATCATTGGAAACTGAACCTTCTGCTCATTGTGTGCATTTGTTTAAGCTTCTTCTGAGATGAAGAGTTTGCTTCTGTTTAGTTCTTCCTGGTTCATTGTGTGTGTTCACAGGTAAGCAGGACAGCGTGAGGAGGTTCTATCCTGGAGGAGATCTGATGGAGTTTCTCCACCCAGGTTACAGCTCAGACCTCATGAACCGCCTGGCTGTGCCTTTGCTCCCCGTCACCGGCCGGGCCTCCCTGCTCCGTCAGCTTTCAGGCAGGTTTTACACCTCAGGGTTTATAACCTGATTTTAACGGGCCAGACTGAAACGCCCGGGCAAAGCACGCTCTCAAAGTTGTACTTTACATATGCTAGCGACATCTGGTGGTAACATCATGAATGACAGCGGGGCACTGTCGCCAGAAACACCAAGAAACTGCCTCATTTGTGCCACGAAGCATTCAGAGATCCCTCGTGAGTTTTTTCTCAAGGTATTTTTAAAGTGAACTTGCTGTATGCACTGAAGTCATGTGGCAGCTGAACCTTTCGTTCACATCGGTCATCAGGATGATGTTCTTAGTGACTCTTGGTGGCAGAAAAGCTGATGTCCTGGGATTTTGACCGTTACAGTAACAATTGTGAAAAACGCAAACTATCTGTTGTTTTGGTAGAAATGAAAGCGCCAGAAGTGTTCACAGCTGTGCTGAGCAGAGAATACAGAGCACAGCTGCTTGATCAGAAATCAGTGTTTGAAGCCGCAGTGGACCGAGGCGGCGTGTTGGACAACGGGGAAGTGACTGCTGCAGAGGTGCGGCTAACATTTGGCCCTTTGAGTATCAGTCGTGGTCACAGCCTGTCCGTCCCTTCACAGCTGCGGTCTCCTCATCACCTCATGATAATGCAGCATGTCACAGATCAGCTGTTCATCCTGATGATGTCAAACTGTAAACCTGCACATGCTGCTGTCGCACCACCTTAAAGTCACACTGATACTCTGTTTCACTAACAGGTGGGGGCAGCGGGATGCTGGTCGTTCGTGTGACCTCTGACAGCAGTCGACCTGGAGTCCTTCTGGTAGAAGGTTCTGGAAGGAGCTCAGAGCTCCTCACACTGCAGGTATATCTGTAGATCACCAGCCAACCACCAGCCAGGTTACATTTTTATTAAGGCCAATCATGTGTGTGTTCTCAGGATGTTATTCAGACCCTTGGGCAGGCTGCTGATACCTCCTGGGGAATTTACCTGAGGGTCCAGAGTCAGCAGCTGCTGGAGGCTTCTCTTAACCTGCTGCAGTCAGCCTACGGGGCCGACGAGCTCCACAGGCCTGTGTGGATCAGCATGGAGGGCTTACAGAGCAGCGACAGCACAGCAGTAAGCACATCTGATCCCCCCGAAGCAGTGTCTGCAGACAATACGTTAATAAAGAACAGAGCAGACGCATGTCACGTTTAACACACCTGGCTGGAAATCCATCCAACTAGAATCGAGCAGGTGTAAATGTTGGAGCCTCCTCGAGGGTCCACCCTGGCTGGGAAACTATCACACCCCCACAGAGAGAACAGTTGTATAAGCTGCATGTTTGTCAGACGGTCCCCAAGCAAATGCAATCCTCTGTTCGTCATGAAGGCTTTTTAGCTGCTCAGGCTTGGTCAGCCAAGCTCAAGTTCACTCCAACAATGTCCAGTGCCGATCCAGTTAGACGATGGAAACGTGTCATTTTAGGCTGTTTCATAGTCGTCCTTCTCTTTGCTCCAGGTCTTTGTGTCCACAGTCGAGCGCCTGTTTCCATACGTCACTGTAGTCCTGGCTGAGCACAGATGGCCTCCTCGGATCCCAGCGGCGGTGTCACAGAGGGTGGCTCTACACCTGAATGCAGCCTCGCTGCCCACGGGGCAGGAGCAGCTTTATGCTTTACTGGGAATGATGGACAAATACGACTTTATAATTGAGGTGGACACAAAGAAAGGTGGTGCAGCTGTCACTGTGGTGAAGGAGCTCCGTGCACAGCGTGCAGGCAGAGCAAGCAGAAGCCTGTATATTCTACCTCAGTGATCAGAGCACGTGTGGGCTGAGAGCAGGTTTAAATGTGCTTTTATAGTCACCACAGAGTCTCAGTGTGTATATAAATGCTGCTGCTTTGGGTTGCTGAAGTTAACATCATTATACTGTATATATATGATTCAATGATTATTATAAAATTCATAATAAATTCTATTAAAGGAACCAAGTCCAAAACCAGAATTAGCCTCTTAGCCTGTGTGAGCCTGTCCGAGGTTTGTGATTCAGCAGCAGCTGAACACGTATGAAACACTCTCCTGCTGCAGCTAACATTTCACATGCAGCCCGCCTCTCTTACTGACTGCAGCACTGCATTATTTGCATCCATAAATGTGTCTTTAAAGTGTCACAGGTGGCATCAGTGCTCTCAGAGGCTCACTTGGTACTTTTAATGCTGATTTTTGAACGTTTACAACAAAGAAAATCATCCATCACTCGATTAAAACAAGGAAAAATACAACACAGCACTTTATTGTAGTTCAGTGGAAAAAGTGAATATTCATGTTTTAAACCAGCACGTCATGTTGAACTGCAGCAAACAGTTATAGTGTTCAAATGAACCTGCATTAAGTACAAGCCCACACCTGTACAGCTGTTACAGTCATGTACCTTTAACCTACAAACATGAACAGCAGCTCAGTCACTGACACAGCGGCTGATTTTACTCACTTAACACGTCGATTGTTACTGCTGACCTTTGTATCAATCCATGAAATGATCATAAAGTCTTCCCGCCACATAAACCAAGCAGGCTGTCCCCACAGTAGCGTCTGGTGCTGAGGAGAGCCTCGGACAGGCTGCTGCCACTGTCACAGTCTGTTCCTGGTCAAGTACTGGCTGCAGGAGCAGAAGGTGTGGTAGAAAGAGGAGGACAGGCCGGCAATATCTGTGGAGATGTAGGGAAGGACCTCCGGAGACGCCTGGTTAAAGTAGCTGATCTGAAAGAAAGACAACATACTAATAACAGCCAGCTGTGATAAGAGCACATGTACGACTGCTGCTTTTCTCACCAGGGACTTGTTGTCTTTGGTCTCCAGTATGGTGAATCCAGCACACAGAACCTCTCCTCTGTTATAGCCTTCAGTGGGAGGGTGAGTGGGCAGGGACACGGAGCGCAGGGCGATGACATACGGGTCTCTGAAGGAAAACAGAAAGGGAACGCATCAGGAAACCCTGCAGGACACAGGTGGATGGATCTGGCTCTACTGACCCGCTGCCACATGGCTTCCTTTTGGAGGCCAACAGGATGAAGTCCTGGAGAATCCCTTTTGCCTGATTGGCTGCAGTGGGAGATCCCATCGCGCCATGACGCACCGATGGAGTCACCACACGATATATGAAGTCATCGTTGTCGACCAGCTGAATCAGCTCGCACTTCCTGTTTGAGGAAACACATACACACTGTTAAAAAGGGGACTGGCAGCACTGTTTAAAGACTAAGCTGCAGTTCACTCCACAGGTATCCACGCAGAGGCAAACAGCTGCTTCTGTGCTTCACCAGCTGAGGGGTGGAGCTCGTGCATAGGGACACTGAAGGGGAAAACTACATAACAAAGGGCTTGGTGATGACATCACCCAGATCTCCACCCATCTCTGCTGCTTATCCTTCTCAGGGTCGCAGGGGGTGGAGCCTATCCTAGCCGTCTTAGAGGCAGGGTACACACTGGACAGGTCGCCAGTCGGTCGCAGGGCTAAACACGAGAGTTTCCAGTTAACCCAACCCACTAACTGCATGTCTTGGACTGTGGAGGAAGCTGGAGGACAGGGGGGAACCCAGGGGGGACGCAGGGGGAACCCAGGGGGACGCGGGGGAACCCAGAGGGACGCAGGGGGAACCCAGAGGGAACCCAGGGGGGACGCAGGGGGAACCCAGGGGGACGCGGGGGGAACCCAGGGGGGACGCAGGGGGAACCCAGGGGGACGCAGGGGGAACCCAGAGGGAACCCAGGGGGGACGCAGGGGGGACGCAGGGGGAACCCAGGGGGGACGCAGGGGGAACCCAGGGGGACGCAGGGGGAACCCAGAGGGAACCCAGGGGGGACGCAGGGGGGACGCAGGGGGAACCCAGGGGGACGCGGGGGAACCCAGGGAGACGCGGGGGGAACCCAGGGGGGACGCAGGGGGAACCCAGGGGGAACCCAGGGGGACGCGGGGGGAACATGCAAACTCCCCGGCCTGATGCAATGATAGCATATTAGATGGAGTTGTAAATCTAAACTCCACATCACTGCATAAACAGCTCGTGCTCCACCTTACAATCCAACGTATTAAAAACCCTCGCTTGGGGCAGACTCCTGCCGCGACGTTCCACCGGAGAACCACGGCCTCTGAACCATCCATCCAGTCCTTATTAAGGGTCAGACTGTGATGAAGCCAACAGGACTGCATCATCTGCAAAAACAAGGAAGCTGCCCTCCTCACATCAGCTACACTTAGAGATCCTGTTCGTGAATATCACACACAGGATCGGTCACACACCCTCGAGTCCTCCTACTGAGGAGCAGCCACAGCTTTCACTCCATTTCTAAATGGACCGCTGCGATACACCCCACAGACGCCGTCCTGGTACCTGGTTGTCCGAGTCTACAGAGCACTTCTAAACCTCTCTCCAGACGTCCTGTGAGGGTGAAGATCTGGTCCGGTGTCCCACAGCCAGGATGGAATGGGGGCCCAGATCTTCTCAACAGTGAGTTAACGCCTCCTTTTCAGCTCTGTGAAAAATAACTTTCCAGGGGAAGCTGAGCACTGCGATACCTCAGTGACCGATCCACAACATCCAGTTATTGTTTTAAAACTGGGATTTCCCACAGTGGTCTGCTCCACCAGCACAGGCCCACGGTGTTGACGGCATCGGAGACAAAGCTCCGCCTCCTCCACAGACGAGGGGAGTTTGGGTTCAAGAGCTGCTCACCACGTTCTTTCCACCACCTGCTGGTCATGAGATCAATGCAAAGCGTAAGGCTGCAAATCTAAGCAGCTAGGATGAGCTTCATCTGCAGGCTGGCTCGGCTGGGGGAGAGCCACCGTTCCCCTTTTATGTAAACGTGAGAATAAAGAGACAGACAGGCCCTCACAGCTAATGTCACTTTAACCTTAACATGTCAGCCTCAGTGCAAAGTGAGCAGCATGAACCTAAACCACACGTCGCTTATTTTTAACCCTGAACCTCAGAAAAGTCCATCATTGGAATCGGAGAACAATACCGAGGCAGCGAGTCGAAACAGGCCGCGCACAGAAACCGCTGAACTTGACTCGTAGCAACGGGCAAACAGACGAGTCCCAGAGTCTTACTTGTAATGCGAGTCCCAGCTCGGCCTGTTGCTCAGCTCGGCGAGTAAATCAAAGGCTCTGTGAGCAGGAACGTCCACCTCACATTCAATCTTGAAACTCAGCATGGACTTCTGCTCCAGGGTGTAAAGCTGAACCTGTGAACACAACATAAAGCGCCGATGGGCAGACTCACACAAACAAACAGCTCATTAGTGAGACGCACATACCTGGTCCTTCTCACAGCTCAGGCGCCAGCTGCTTCTGGCTGCCAGCATCTTCAGAGCTGAGACGTTGTTAAAGCTCAGATACACCTGGAAGCACAAACACAGGAACCACAAACTCATCTCCAGAGCTCAGCGTTAGCAGGCCGCCTCCCGCCATTCAAATACTACTTATTATATATGAATCAGCGCCGTCTAACAGTGTAAGTATTAAGGGTGCAAAATGAAGACAAACTGCTGCAGCACTATTTCTCATCTGCAGTGAAGGTGAAGCACAGCGGTGCGACACGTCGGCCTGTCAGAGGTTCAGTCGACTAAATCAGTCTGCAGGCACGGCGGGAGTCTGACTGTGGCTCAGGTTTGGAGCTAAGTGGGACGACATGAACACGCTGAGGTCTGCTCGGTCAGATCATACAAACTGCAGTGGAACAAATCACTGAACATCCTTTAAGAAAGAAACAGAAATCATGTCCCACAAGTCGTGACGACGCAGCACCGACACACAGCTGAGACGCTGATGTGGGTGAAGAGACTCAGCTGAGAAAACTATTAAAGGTTTACTGTGTCCAGCTCAAGCACAGGCTGTGACAGGATCATCATCAGCTGACGAGCAGCTGTGGAAATCACCTTATTGGTGCAAAAATACTGTTTTATGTCCCGTATGTCCGGTAGATTCAGCTGCAGAAATGAGAACTAATGATGTGTTTGTGACAAGCTGCTAGTAACAAGGTGCCAAGTTGTCTTATTTGTAATACAGTAATACACACATGTATATAAAGAAAGTTTCTCTCCCGTGAGTCCACGAGGACTAACGTGAGCAGTACAGGTGACGGCGTGGAGCTTCTCCTCACCTGGTTGGTGGGATCCCAGGGAACAGACAGAGGCACCTCCCCCTGCGTGCGGGAAATGATGTACTTCCTAAACACAGAGGAATGCTGCATCAGGATGATGGCACTGTGCACAAAGCTGCACAACAAACGCTGATGTAGCTGCAGAGACGGTGCATTAGGGGCTGTTTGGAGACATGTACCTGTCCAGCCTGATCTTTTTCCTGGCCGTTGCCTCCTGAAACCTCCTTTGTCCTTCCTGTAAATGAGACGGACACACAGGCAGAGGGCACCAGTGTGTAACACAGCGGGCAGATTCCCAGCACCAGTTTATGACCAGTACACCGATCTGTGGCACAAACTGAGTGGAGTGTTATTACTCGGTGTTTGTTCATGCTGATAACGACCCACGACTACAGCGAGGCCGCTCCATCAGACGGATTTATGACCGATAACATGATGTGAAGCTCTGATCGCTGCTCAGCCGTCACGGCTTAATGGTTAATCGAGTGTTTCTGCACCTTCTTTATGACACTCGTGTTTTATCCTACAGGACGATCTCCACAAGCTGCTTCACCACAGATGAAGCGTGAATGAAGCTGACACCAACATTATCCTGTCAATCTACTGCTCCACACTTTAACCCCACCAGCACACACTCCCCTGACCGAGCTTTCCTGCAGGTGTATAATGTGGAACAATCATAGTAATGCTGTATTTACATGATTTCAACATTTGAATGGAGTTCATAATAACAGCGTTCACAGTGACGGGGCATGTGGACGTGCTCAGGCCTGTGAGCCACGGACGCTGTGACGCTTCCACCAGAAACAAAGGAAGGAAAACGCACGCAGAGGCCATGTTTCCTGCTGCGCAGTCATCCATCCATCAGCACCACGGGCGGTGCAAAAGGCGGACCCAGCTACACTGATGTCACCCACCGCTGCCTCTGAGCTCACCTTGGGTGAAGATCAGCTGTTATCAGGAGTCTGGCTGTGAAACGTTCATAGCTGACACCTTGTTAGCCAATCAGAGTGCGGTTTCATACCACAAATTCTGAAGCAGATTTCATGTCTTTCAGTCAGTATTAGCCAATCACAGACAGCCGCGTCACATCCAGACACTTTATGGATGCAGCACGCTAACGAGCCGTTTGTGAGCGTTAGTTTAACTCACCAGGGGTTCAGGTCGTATCCGTGGTAATGTGCGTGGCTTCCCGCCATCATCGAGCACCTCAAAGGTCATGAAGGCGGAGTTTATGTGTCGGTTAGGCCCCTCCTCATGGTAGGCCTCCGCGCGCACGCCCACCTCCATGCTGCAGTAAGGACACGTGTCAGTATGCAACCAGTGGTTCTGTCTGCTGCACAGCTGCAGTGCTGCGTCTCTGCCAGCGTTCTGGGATACCTGTTTCTGAAGGCGTTGTTCACTATCGCCTTCAGCAGCAATCTGTCTCCAACCTGAGAAGGTCCTCTGAAGGTGAACATGTCGATGGCTCGAAGGGTGGGATGAGCCTGAGACAGACGGCTGCAAGCAGAGAGCACAGAGACAATAGGCCACGACCTCCCACGTGCTCGCCGTGTTCAGGTTACTCACACAGCTGGACAGATCCTTTAATCTGCCACGAGGACTGAACTACACTGATCAGAATGTGGAGGTCAAAGGTCACAATGGTGCATCCTATTTTTAGGTAAAAATATGAAGGAAGGACGTGTTTGTGACTGTACCTGGCAGCGATTGTAGCTACGTTCACCATCCAGGCCATGATCTGCCCTCCAAATGTATTCACCTGGGATTCAAACACAGCAATGATCTGACAGGCAGAAGTCTCAGCGGTACCATCACACACTGATGAACAGTCACATGTAAAACAGCTGGGTGTGTGTAGGATCCATACACACAGGTCAAAGTTAGATGTTTAGACACAAGTTCAGCCATTCGTGTTGTTTCAGAAATCGCTCTGCCCGGGGCTGGGCGCTCAGGTATGTAGCAGCTCAGTCCCGGTGGCTACTTGGCGGGGCCTGGCGCCTGTTGCTCGGTCAGGCCTCTTCCGGGGCGTGGGGGGCCCTCGGGCTCGGTTCAGTCAGGCACAGCTGGCTGCCGGCAGAGCCGGCGGGCACGCCACTGCAGCCCCCTCTGGCTTCTGCTCCGTGGCTGCTGGGTGACCCCTCATCTGGGGCTCTCCTCAGCCCTTCCCATGAGGGTGGCACGGATGCCCCTCCGGTGGTCCTCCTTGGGCTCTCGCACTCTGGGGCCTCTGGATGTCTGGGGCCTGGATCTCCTCCATGCCTGCTTCATGCCCTGGGGGGCGGGGCTATGGCTCTCTGCATCCTCTAGCAGACCATCACATGTGGAAACCATTTGAATACAAGCGTGCTGATCCACACAGGTGTGCACTGTCCATAGACACAAACTACACCTTTCTTGGCTGCTACTTCCAAGCACATTGTGCGCTGTTGGTCCTGCTTGCTGCACAACAACATTCAGTATTTAGTATTTACTGCTGTTTACACTTAGCTAGATTAATGTGATGCTGTTGTGTTTAGTATGTTGCTCTGTTTTTTGCTGGTTTTCTCTTTTTTCTCTCAACAGCTGATCCAGGAGATTTTTTTCTCTTCTTTCTCTTTTTAAGTTTCCTTTCTCACTGTCCCTCTCCCCTTTCTTTTCTTTCCTGTCCCTCACTCATGTCTGTCCCGTCTGTAACAATTGAAAATAAAATTAAATAAATAATAACAACAAAGGTCGATCAAATGGACCAATACGGCAAAGCTGTGATGATCCACTTGGTAAAGTAAATCCATTGGGTCTCCTTGTTGGTCTTCAGACAACAGATCTGGCTAAAGAACCAAATGGGACAGGCAAACGACCAAAACAAAATCGCTCTGACAGCAGCAGTCAGCGCCTCAGTCTACGCTCAGATGTAGTCAGTGTTTGGAGGCCACGAGCTGATGTTTTGAACCAAAAAAGG
>NC_138954.1:35968895-36046395 GCF_965226115.1 Aulonocara stuartgranti | reverse complement strand
TTGTAGCCTCAGTCAACATAAAGTCGCTCCACGTATCAGAAAGGCTGGTCAACGAGGCTCTAACAAACCACAGTGTGTTTGTCAGCGTTGATGGAATCAGCTCCAAGCTTTCTGCTCGGGCTCAGCGCACACAGGTGAGGGCTGTGCTGCAAACACGCCGCAGTTTGACACGGAAGCCTCGAGATGAACTTTCACAGACTGTGGCCGTGACTCATGTTTCTGACACAGCTCGTGGTGGCGACACATTAACAGTTTCTTGAACGATCCTTCGTTCAGCTTTGGACCTCAGAGGTTTGTGCCAACAAGCTTCTCACACAGCGACTGGTCTGCTCAGTCCCAGTACAGATGTTGTCCTGGTCTGGACAAGTGGAGCGGGGACCGGTTACGTACCTGTGGTCTGTAGCTCTAAAACAAACAGCAGTGACCGTCGACCGGTGTCCTCCTGCACTGTGCACACAACAGACTCACAGTGACTGACGGTGACGCCCAGTCTAACCACTAGTTTCTGCCCAGCAGCTCCCAGTTCAGGTTTGTGCGTCCTTCTAGTTCCACAAACTGCGCCTGTGAGCCAGCCTGGTTTCCAGTCCGAGCCGAGCCTAAACCCGCACCGAGACCATTACCTACATGTTAGTGTACATTAGAGGAACAAACCTGAGGGCGGCCACTCACACAGCTCCACAGACTCACGAAACACAACGACCAACACGGATTTCGCCAGTGCCTTTCAAAATAAAAGCCACACACTATGTGCGTCGATTTGCTGATTATACCAACCATGTGCTGTACATGTGCAACATTTAGCTCCTGGATAATAAGCTGAAGGGAACAGCGAATTTTTACAAAGTCAACGGTCAAAAGTTTTAGATCAGCCCAGTTCTTCCAGTTATTTATTGCAATTAGTCCTTCAGGTCCAATGAAGTCTGTCCTTGGAATGAAAGGGAAGAGGTGACCTACCAGCAGTTTAAAAAAAGTTACCCCAAAGTGAAAAATAATGTACATTTCAGATTTATACAAAAAGGCTTTTTCAGGGCACGCAGCGTGGCTCAACAACTTAAAGCTGCTCTGAGCAAGCCTTCCTACAGGTAATGATGGCCAAACGAAGCTTGTGTTAGAAACGGCTCATTATTCCAAGCGTTTCAGTCCTCTGGTGACATCTGGTGGCCAAAATTATGAAGCGCAGCTTGAGTTTAAAGCGCTCTTCTCTACAACACAGTGTGGAGTATGTGAGGCCCCGCCTCCACGTACTTATGCAGTTCATCACTGGACAGCTGTGTTTATAAATAATATGATATTAGGCCAATTTTCGTAGACATATTTTTGACCCGGGGGTAGAACTGATTGTGAACTGCAGGGGGTATGAACTTGTAAAGTAACAACATGATGCATTTAAGGTCATCCTGTTTGGTTTTTATTTAAGCAGAGAATTGGTTCCACTGTGTGATGGCCCAGTCTGCTTTCTTGGAGATGATTTTTCCTGCCTCAGAGGAAAAATGCTCTCACATGGACAGAAGAGGCTGGAGTGCACAGGAACTGTAGAGATGCAGGTGTGCGCTCTTCCTGGTCCCACAGACTATCAGCTAAAGAGAATAAACACATTAAAGTGCTGCACATTTTGTAGAATAACATTAAGATTATTTTAAAAATAAAATGTTTTATTTTATTAAATTTAAAGAGTAAAGCGTGTAAAGAGTAAAGGTGGAGCGTGTGAGCAGCTTCAAGTTCCTGGGAGTCCACATCTCCGAGGATCTCACCTGGACGACCAACTGCTCCAAGCTGGTCAAGAAGGCTCACCAGCGCCTCTTCTTCTTGAGGACTCTGAGGAAGAACCACCTGTCCTCAGACATCCTGGTGAACTTCTATCGTTGCACCATCGAGAGCATCCTGACCAACTGTATAACAGTCTGGTACGGGAACTGCTCTGCCTCGGACCGGAAGGCGTTGCAGAGGGTCGTGAAAACTGCCCAGCGCATCGCCGGAGCACCACTTCCTGCCATAAAAGACATCTACAGGAAGCGGTGTCTGAAAAGGGCTGGGAAAATCATCAAAGACCCCAGTCACCCATCACATGGACTCTTCACCCTCCTGCCCTCTGGGAGGCGCCACAGGAGCCTCCGGACTAAGACCACCAGGTACCGGAACAGCTTCTTCCCCACAGCTGTCAGACTCCTGAACTCTGCCTCCTGACATCTGACCCACGTTAAACTCATGGACTGAACATACACACACCCACAATGGACAACTGTACCCTCAAACACAATAATAACATGGACTGAACCACCACTCACAACCACTAGCACTTTATAGCCTCTGTAGAAACTATCTACACCCTCACTTATCTTAACTGCACTACTGTATAGCTCTGTGTAAATAATCATTCTGTACATTCAATAATCTTTAATCCTACAACTGTTTACAACTTGCATAGTTCCCATTTCTGTATAGCTGTATATCTCAGATTCTGTAAAGTTATTTATTTCATATTCTGTATAGTTTTTCATATTTATATCCTGTTCATAGCCTGTACATAGCTTGTACTCACTACAGCCTGTACATACTTATAGTTATAGAATATTCACAACATACTTCATACCGTGTACATTATAACATACCATAATAGACCCATTTCTGTAATATACTCACATATCTATATTATTGCTAATATATATTGTAATATATCTATATCACTAAGCACTTCTGGATGGATGCAAACTGCATTTCGTTGCCCTGTACCTGTGCATGTGCAATGACAATACAGTTGAATTCTATTCTATTCTATTCTAAAATGGAAGTCTTTCTAAAGTTATTTAATGACATTATGAAAAGCAGATTTGTTTTGTTAAAACATTTAAAGTTTCTCATGTTCTCAGAGAAAATAAACGCGCACAAAACAAAAGCAAACAACAAGAACACAGACTTAGCAGACTTAGCTTTTCGTGGAGATCATTTCTCCTGCCTTAAGGAAAATCCCTTCACATGGCCCAGAGGAGGCTGGAGTGCAGAGAAACTGGTAGAGATGCAGGTATACAGTCTACCTGGGCCCCACCAACTATCAGCTAAAGAGAATAGATTACATTGCTGCACATTTGGCAGACTAACATTTTATAAGATAAGAGATAAGATAAGATAACCTTTATTAGTCCCACACGTGGGAAATTTGTTTTGTCACAGCAGGAAGTGGACAGTGCAAAAGTTATGAGGCAAAAATTAGAATACAATAAGAATAAATACAGTACACAGCTGTACAGAATAGAATAAAATAAAATACTATATACAGTAGAATAAAATAAAATAAATATACAATAAGATAAAAATAGAATACAAATACAAATACTATATACAACTGAGTAAAAATACAACGATGACAGAAAGGATTATTGCACTTAGTGTTATTGCACATGTGTGGATGTGTGTGCTTGTTCAGTTAAAGTCTTTATTATGGAGTCTGACAGCAGTGGGGAGGAAAGACCTGCGAAATCTCTCCGTCCCACACCGTGGGTGCTGCAGTCTCCCACTGAAGGAGCTGCTCAGTGCTGTCACAGTCTGCTGCATGGGGTGGGAGATGTTGTCCATCAGGGATGACAGCTTAGCCGCCGTTCTCCTGTCACTCACCACCTCCACTGGGTCCAGAGGGCATCCTAGAACAGAGCTGGCCCTTCGGATCACCCTGTTCAGTCTCTTCCTGTCCCCAGCAGAGATGCTGCCGCCCCAGCAGACCACACCATAAAAGATAGCAGAAGCCACAACAGAGTCATAGAAGGTCTTCAGGAGTGGGCCCTCCACCCCAAACAACCTGAGTCTCCGCAGCAGGTACAGCCTGCTCTGCCCTTTCCTGTAGAGGGCGTCTGAGTTATGAGTCCAGTCCAGTCTGTTGTTCAGATGAACACCAAGGTACCTGTAGCTGTCCACAGCCTCAATGTCCATACCCTGGATGTTCAGTGGTTGCAGTGGAGAATGCTTGTGCCTGCGGAAGTCTACCACCAGTTCCTTGGTTTTACTGGCGTTGATCTGGAGGTAGTTCAGCTGGCACCAGTCCACAAAGTCTTGAGTCAGTCCTCTGTACTCCTTGTCGTCCCCATCAGTGATGAGGCCGACTATTGCAGAGTCATCAGAGCTCTCTGCAGGAAGCACTGGGTGGAGTTGTGGGAGAAGTCTGCAGTGTAGATGGTGAAGAGGAACGGAGCCAGAACCGTTCCCTGTGGGCCCCCGTACTGCAGACGACCCTGTCCGACACACAGCCCTGAGTCCTCAGATTAATTTTCAGATTAATTAAACAATAAAATATATAATGTTATAACATTACATGTAAAGAGTCAAGTGGAAGTTTTTCTAAAGTTATTTAATTATATTTATATTATGATTCGCTTCCTTATAAACCATTGAATCAGACACGAAGCAGTTAGGCTCTAAATGAAGCTTCGGACGTCACCGGTCACGTGACTCTGGCCAAACGAATCAAGCTTCGACACAGAGCTTCTGAAGCAGTGTGTTCATTTTTTTGACACACGCACTGAAGCGTCAGCTTCAAGCGAGCCATCACTATTGTAAGGAGAGCTGTATGGCAAATAAATACTTCCTGTTCCACTACACTTGCCTTGGTCCATCTCACTGTGTTTCCAGCCCTGTTACAGTCGGTCTGTCCTACAGAGAAACTGCAAAGAAAGTCAAAGTGTCAGTGAGTCCAGTTTCCTTCAGCATCAAAGGCTCACAAACTGTGACAGGAAGACGTCTGCAGACCCAAAGACACGACTGAATCAGAGGACAAGTTTCTGAGAGGTAACAGCTGATGGCGGCTCACAGGACAGCAGCTTCAAGCAGCTTCATAGTGGTCGTAGTGAGAAAGTCTCAGTTCCAGCTGTGAAGAGAAACGTTGAGCTGCAGGTTTGACAGGACGAGTTGCAGAAAGAAAGCCAGACGTCAGAATAAGACAGAGGTTTGTCTGGGCCATGAAACACCGACACGGGACGACTGAAGACTGGAAGAAGGTATTATGGACTGATGGATCATCACGCAGGATCTTTGTACAGCGTTGAGTAGGTAAAGGACGGTTCCACAGTGTGTGGCATCAACTGTCAAACATGCAGGAGGAAGTGTGATGGTCTGGGGCTGTTTGCTGGATCCAGGGTCGGTGACTCGTACAGAGTGAGAGGCTCCCTGAACCAAAACCGCTACCACAGCATCCTGCAGCTCCCTCTGGGGTCAGGGGTTCATCCTACAGCAAGATAATGGCCCAAAACACGAGTTCAAGCTATGCCAGAACTACCTCAGGAAAATAGAACAAGGGAGTGTGCAGCACAGTCTCCAGACTGAAACCCCATCGAGCTGGTTTGAACTGGACAGAAGAGTGAAAGCAAAGCAGCTACAAGCTCCACATTCATGGGAACTTCTGCTACAGATTCGATTTCTACTGTAGAAAGAAGCCACGAGTCAGACGTTTAGAATACACTTTGGTCTATAAATTGATTCCATGATTTCTTCTTTAACTCCAGTTTCTTATTTGTATATGCTTTTATTTCAGAGTGCAACGAAACATTAAACGGCATAATTTTCCATAAAAGACTTTAAAACCTGGGATGTTCTTGGCAGCGTATTTGGGCATTTATTTTGATGTGCGTTTCAGTAGAAGGACTAGATGTTACAATCCCTGATTATGCACTGCTTTAAATTGAGAAAGGTTTGAGGGACAGCTGTTATGAGGAAAGCCCAGAAACTTTGCTAGCAGCACATCGTCGTGTGCCTCAACTGTCGGTCTCTTACCCAGGCTAATCTGCCATTTTTCCTTCCTTGGTTAGGTTTAGGGATTAGAGATCTGATCTAAATTATCGTATTAAATTTGGGACACATCATCAGTAGTGGACCTTGGATTCATCGGGTGTTTCAGCCATTATCACCAGACACCCTCATCCAAGGAGGCCCTGGAGTGTGTCTGGTTTATGTTAAATTGTTATTTCTCTTTCTTCTGTTTACAGTTTATTTTCTATCTATTCACTGCAACTGAGAAATAATACTTACCTCTTTAGCATTTATGGAGCCTCACTTCTTCAAAGGGACAGAAAAGGTGATCGAGAGAAGTAAGACAAAGGGGACACGATAGGAGAGAGCAGGAAACAGTGCACTGTTTGGTGTTATGAAGCAGGTCACACAAACAGGAAGGAGCAGATTTATGGACACTTGTATGTGAGAAGCAAGATTTTAAAGTAAGAGTAAAATCACAATCCTTGCTGTAGATTTCAGGTCAGCGCTGCCACTTTTAATACTGTTCTGACTTCTATGAGCATTTGTGTCTTTAGCATTTTGTCAGAACGACAATTTTAACAGGATCTTTAGATATCTGAAAGCAACGTGCCGTGATAAATCCACTGAATTACCCGCTGTTTTTTCTTAGCTCCCCACTGTGTGCTGTGAGTTTCCTCAGACTGCTAAACTCCCTTTGCTTGTGAGCTTCATTCAGGATGTATTTGTTCTGTTTAGGATGTGGAAGACTGACTTCTTCAGCCTGAGCCTGGTGTGATTTACCTTGATAAAATGGTATGTTCAACTACAGAAGATAATCATGCAAACCCACCAAATGTGTCATTTGTGGTTGTTCTCCAAGTATTCAGAACGCCCACGGCCAGAGGCCATGTCCTAACATGAGCATAAACAGTCACTGAACAGGAAAACCACTCATTTGCTTTTCGATGTGGAAGGAAAAGTATGTCCACACGTTTAACATAGAACAGCAACCCAACGAAACGTGTTGGGTACTGACATGCTTCAGGACGTAGCCTTAGCTTGGAATTTACATATGAACAGCTTGATAACCTTAATGAGAAAGAAAGAATAAACAAAGTGTTGAGAAAAGCAGCCTTTATTCAGAATAAAGATGTAGCTGAAGTGTGGGTGCAGCTCCATGAAACACCCGGACGCTGTTACTGACTGAAAGAAAATCAGGAGTTTTGAGAAGATGCTGATTTAGATCCCAGACACACACAGACACACACAGACACACACAGACTTCACAGGCAACTGACTGCTGGCAGCGCATCGCTCACACAAACACACAACAGATGTATGAGGTCTGCAGTCCTACACAGCTCCATGCAGGTACAGTGCCAGGAACTTGCTGAACGCCTCAGGCTTGTATCCGGCCAGACCAGCTGGTATCTGTGGAGACACAAAGCAACCAATCAGAACCATTACATTTTCACTGTGGCTCCTCCCACCACACAGTCAAAAGGAAGCATGTGCAATACGTCTGTAACAGTTTCCACCAGTCTGTTTAACTATGCATCAAAAATGTTGCAGCTAAAAATTAACTGTGCTCTGCAGTAACTGTGCTCTGCAGTAGCAGAGCGCAGTAACTGCAGAGCGCAGTAACTGCAGAGCGCAGTAACTGCAGAGCGCAGTAACTGCAGAGCGCAGTAACTGCGCCGTTAGAGTACAGCTTCCTGCACACTGACACAGGAAGGCTGACAGCTACACAGATAAGTAAAGTTAGTGAAAGCCACGCCTCCCCTCAAACAGAAACTGTACCTTGACTTGCTTCTTTTTAATGAGCGGTTGAACTTTTGCAAAATCATACAGCTCAACGTCTTCTTCCAGCCACATCTGCAAACAGACAAATGGAACAGCTAAAACAGACTGCTGGGGTTTAACTTGGGACTCATTAGCTGGAGGACAAAGAACAACTTGTTGACACATCCATAAGCTTAACGCTGAGTAAGCACACAGGGTTACTGAGGCCATCAGAGACGTAGCCACTGTTCCAGCATCGTCACAGCAGTCTGCTCTTATGTTTGTGGCCTAAACTGGGCTGGTAAGTTGTGGAGTTATTACAAACCCTCAATAACACAAGGAAGCACCAAGACATACATAGCATTTACATACTGGCGAGGAGTGAGCCGTGCCTTTGTGCCACACTGACAGGTTTGGAGTGATACTTAGCACAACATAGCACGAGCTGTAAGAAGGAAATCATGGTGAACAATACAGCGAGCACTGAATCTGTAGTCAAATCCTTGAATTGTAAATGCACTGCATTTACAGCAGTGATATTTCCCTACTCATCAGGGCGTGATGTCAGCATCCAAGGCTGAATGATTTCACAGCATAAATAATCCACACAGGTTAACACGCTTAGATCTGACTGGATGCTGGCAGATTATTCTCCGCTCTTCTTTGCTGAGTTGTTCATTTGAAGTGGCTGGTTTGAAAGCTTCACTCTGATTTTTCTCCACGTGAAAACAAAACAAACCATGAAGAAAAGCTACAAGTTTCCAAAGTGATCAACTGATTTGAAGCAGAGAGCACACAGTGTGAGGACACACGCAGGTCCCTGGGCTGTGTCCTCTGATGGGGGGAGGCGGTCTGGGTCTTCATCCAGCTCATCTGAATAACTTAAACTGTTTGAACTGATGATCGTGGAAACTGCAACATGACACCTTCTGACCAGTACTGGGCAGTAACTGAGTACTATCAAAGGAATCTTTTGTATGCAACAGTGTAAATGGACACTACACCTGACACGCCTCCATGATCACTTATGACAGGTTAATAGGTTTTAGCCTTGATGCTGCAGAGCCATCAGCACCACTGATATGTTGGAATCTGCACATATATGTTTAGAGAAAACACATTTTACACACAGTTGTTGTTTTTTTAAAGTCATTAAAGACGTGCTGTAGCCTCGTCCCAGAGAAACACGAGTGCGTGCAGGCTTCTGACCACACCCCTACAGCCCAGGATTCCTCACATACAGCTCACCTGGTTTTTAATTCCATCGTCTCCTGAGAGGTCCGTGGTATTCAGCTGGAAAACCATGAACTGGAAAATCCTGCCATTGGTCCCGACTGACTGCACGGTCACAGGACGGTCTAAGAGTCGCTGTGGACGAGTCTGACACACATGAAGAGGGATAATTAAGAAACACAACACTGTTCAAACTGAGGTACAGTGTTGCTGTTCGTTTGCACGCATGCTTACCCCGTAGAGCTTGTGTGCACGGGCCAGCGCGTTTCCAAAGGTAAACATGATCATCTTGGTTCTAAACTGCTCTGGGCGGAGCTTACAACGAGGATCAGCTGACTCCAGGAAGTACAGCGTGTGGGCGTGAGGGTAAGGGTAGTCATCTCTGAAACCTGAGTGGACGTGACAGACTTCTGTCACTGAGCGTGAGGAGCAGACACAAGCACACCTGGACCCTGACCTGCGTTACAGAAAGGACGACAGCTGGCTAACCTCTCACCTGTGTGGTTTACCTCCTCTTTGTACACGTGCACTTTCTGGAGGTCGATAGTCGGGGAGACGGGATAGAAGGCGTCCAGGACGTGATCCGCTGTGTCGGCCACCTCCTGTTTACCAGACATCTGTGGGAGAGGATCCGTGCTGTTCAGCAGTAAACCGTTCTGACCTCTTATCTGGAGGAGATCCTCACCTGACACGCAAACACGTTGGATCGTATTAGTCACGACTCGCAGTCAAAGCGATCCTGCTGAGCACGAGGGTACGATACCTCTTTTCCACGTGGTTGCCAGCGAGTAGTTCTCTGCAAGCATCCTCCTCCCGAGGGCCGGGTGGCTGCACTGCAGCGTCGCACACAGGTGCAGCAGGTTGAGCAGCAGAGTGTTGCTGAGGAACAAGCAACAAAGGGACAGTTAGTTTATACCGTTCTGTTTCACATTTAAATAAAAGAAATAATATGAGCATTATCATGACTCCGCCTATCATTACTGCTGCTGTGTGGAACGTCTGGAAACAGTCTCTGATGAACGTTAAGCTCATGAAGGGACAGGTCACTGCGTTCATGCGTTAACTCCACTGCACCAAAGCATAGATACGAGCTGTAATGCAGCTCTAATGTTCAGTCCAGTGGTTCTTAAGCTTGTTGGAGGAGCGAGCCCCACCAGTTTCATATGCGCATTCACTGAAGCCCTCTTTAGTGAAAAATTAAATGTGATTTTTTTCAAATTCAAGACATAGATATGTTTTTTTACTGGTGCACAAAATGAGCTGTGCATGTCATGGTGGAGGCTCTGCCGAACCCCTGAGACCGACTCACCGAACCCCTAGGGTTCGACTGAACCCAGGTTAAGAACCACTGGTTCAGTCTTTGTTATGTGGTGTGCCGCAGACAAAAGCCTGATCCTTTGACTCTGTGGCTTGTTTGGAGCAGCTGTCAGCATGTTTGCTTCTCATTCATAAACTCTCTGCATGCGCCGTCACAGAAGGTTTGTGTTGGTGTCTGTCGGGGACCAGCTTGTTTTCTGAACACACAGAGGCAGCCCCTCGTTTCCAAACAACCCCTCAGGTTGTTTTGGCTGGTCCCACGGTGGTGCCATGGGGACAAAACCATCAACTAAAGCAATGAAAAAATATTGCAGTAAACAGTACACGTGTCACAGCCCTAAACAGACTGTATTCAAATGATGTCAGATCTTCCTTACAAACAGTGGTGAATCATGGGTTTGCAAACACACATCCACATGTGTAGAAGCAGTTATTCCTGTTATCAGAATACTTTATTAATCCCTGAGGAAAGGTTGCATCGAGTCGAGTGTGTCTGTGGAAGTCCACACTGCAGGGACTGATTCTTATAGAGCGCTTTTCTATAACCACATCCCAATCACACCCGAGCACTTTGTCTATACTAACTACATCCACACACATTCATACTCTGATGGACGCATCGGAGAGCATCCATGGGGTCCAAGGACACTGTAGACTGGAGGAGCCAGGGATCGAACCACCAGCTTTCGGTCAGTAGTGACCTGCTCTGCCTCCTGAACTACAGCCACCCCACATGTGTAAGTATAGATGTCACCCAACCTGTATTTCTCTTTACGCGGTCGATCCTCTGTCGTGTCCCAGAAGCGTGCGTGTTTGATGGCATTCTGCACACGCTCATCCTGATCTGGGATCTGGTTTTCAGGGTTCTCTGCGAGGGAGAGGAGCTGTGCAGGGAGACCTGGGATCACCTGGGTTTTGGTCAGCCAGGCAGCCTGACGCACACCTGAGACCGACAGGCAAAAGTTTATATAAATAAAAGTGAAGATTTCAGATAAAAGCTTTTTAAAATGAATCAAATCTGCGTGATCACGTGGGTCTACGTTTAGCTACAAAGACTTTCAAAATAAACCTCTCTCAGAGTAAAGCTCCTTTTGCGCCTGTTTATTAAAGTCTTGATTATGTTGCACATAAACAAGCATCATATGAGTGATTTCTGATGAGGCCTGTCAGTCAGCCGAGCGTCCCTTGCACTCCCGTGGACTAATAATGCTCATGTGTGTCTAATGAACCCCGGGCAGCGGCGTGCTCAGCGTGACACAGCCGTTACCTTCCAGCGCGCTGGTCCTCTGGTTGAACATATAACACGGCTTGTCCTTGTACAGCCGCATCTCGTGGGCAGGGGGAGACTTGTAATATCGCGGGTCCTTGTAGTCCCTCTCCCAGTGCTGGGGAGCAGGTTTCGCCAGCCCCGGGACATAGTGCATCCTCTCTCCGTATGTGACCATCTCCAGTCCTGGGATTTCGACCCTCTCCCTAGGTTTCCGCGGAGGGGGGACCTTGGCTGTAAGGCAGCGGCCGACAGTGAGGTGTCTCCGGGCCCCTCCATGTGCCGACAACCGCTTCAAATCCGTCAAAAAGGCGGCGTGAGAGAAGAGCGGAGCCGCCGTTTTTAAACGCTGAGCCGTTTCAGGAAACATTTCTCCTCCCGCTGTTCTTCTCGTTGAGCCTTTAACAACAAACTCCGACCTGAATCACTGCTTGTCTGTAACCGTGCTGTGGGACAGCGCCATGACACTTCTTCTTCTTCTTCTTTTAATTTGTGTTGAGCTGTAAGCGGGGGAGCATAGCGCCGCCTGCTGTTACCTGTTTATAATCTTAATCCCGCATTTTGGAGATTATGAAGCCGTTATTTTAAAACAGCTTTGTGATTTCTGTATATGTTGAAACAGGCCGTTCCTGTATCTGATGGCCGCTGACTTCTTCTCTGACTGTTTGCCAGTAAAAGTGCAAAGTCAGCTACTCGTGACAGGATAAAGAGACTGGCGAAAAGACGGATGCAGTTCGGGACCATAGTAGATGACGTGCTCTACCACCTGAGCCAGCCCGTCACGTCTTTCTCAGCTTGGTTACTACAATACTTGAGAGGAGCTTCCATGTTATGGAGAGGCAGGTAATTAGCCGGGAGTTTAAGGGTGTTGTCCCATTGTAGGGATTGTTTGCATTCAGAACTGGTCTATTCAATTCAGTTTTATTTATACAGCACCAAATCACAACAACAGTCGCCTCAAGGCGCTTTGTTTTATAAGGCAGACCCTATACATACAGAGAGTAACCCAACAATCATATGAGCAATGACTTTGGCGACAGTGGGAAGCAGTAGCGGTTTTAGATACGGGCGGCATCGTAGTGGGGGGCGGATCACGGCCAGCGCATAGTGGGAATGTCACAGGCACCGATCGGTTTTCTATCGGCCGTTTGCTGGGAGTAAGGGCGCCCTCCGCCTGCGAGCTGCGCCTGCTGCTGGCGGGGCGGCGGGGAGTCTCTGGCTGGAGCAGCGTCTAATAACCAACTCGCAGAATAAAACAAAATAAAAACAAAGCAACAAACACGAAAACACCAGACATCACGATACAGACTTATAATTCGCACCGATGTTTTTTCGAAATTCTGTACGCGAAAAGTGAGCGCGAGAGCCCTCGGTGCGCCTGCGCGCTGCTGAAGTCAACGACGAGGCTCCAGCTACAGCAGTGCAAGTAAACAAACAATAAATATACACTTTAGGACTCGGGGTCTGTGACACAGGACCCACACACACACGGGTTCTGCTTAGTAGTGATGGGACGTTCTGTATCGAGGCTTCGGAGCGTGTGTCGAGTAATGGAGGGGGCGTTTCCGCGAAGCGCGTATCGAGGCTTGCTTCATTTATGGGAGGAGCTGAAAATGATGACGTCCGAAGCCTCGCTGCCCGGCTGTACCACGTGACTGGTTCATGAAGTGGTTCGAACTTTGCCGCGAGATATGACAGCGATATAAACCCTCAGACTTCATTCAAAATGTGGGTGTTTGATGGAGAGTTGTTAGTGAGAGTTTGGAGACCGTTTGGAGGTTTATGAGAGTGAGGAGAGAAAGTCAGGAGAGAATGGAGCCAGCTAAGAAGAGGAGGATGTCCTCCCCTGTGTGGGAACATTTTGATCTTATTCCTCCCAACAAGGTATGTAAATTTCTACAGAAGATGTATTTTGATGATACTGATGGTGCAATACAATTTATGTTAAGCTGTCTGTACTTTTGTACAAGGTGAAGTGTTTGCTATGTGCCAGGGAGCTGGGATATAACAACAACACCTCATCCATGCTTAGGCACTACAGAGCTTTGCATGAGAATAAGGGGAACACCGATTGTGGAGCAAGACCAGGTGAGCCATCAAATGCAATGATAATATAGCATGCAGTAATGTTACTAAATGATATAACAATATTATACAACTGTAATAAGTTACGTGTGTGATATTTATATTTGTGCTTTATCTTTATTGTCTTTCCTCAGGAGAACAATCTCAAATAGATGAAGACCTGGTCAGCATGGTGATTGAGGACTCACAGCCATTTAGCATTGTGGAGGACAAAGGATTCAAAAGATTTGTTAAATCATTAAATCCCAGCTATGTTCTCCCCACTAAAAAGGTCATAAAAGCAGTGAAAATTTAGTTTTTACAGAATAAAATGTGAACAGGCAGGACTGAGGCTCAAAGCCTCAGTGTGTAGCTGTCCATACCTCAACGTTACAAAAGCACAACTACTGTCCACACCCCAACCACACCTCACCTCACAGTAAATGATCATTTCCATTTCAAGCATTTCCAAATAATCATTTCCCATACTGCCACTATAAATATACACAGTATACTGCCATCACTACAATATACATGTTTTACACACTCCTTTTGTTGTTGACATTTACAGGCTGTGTGCAAAATGCCACACTCTTCAAATTCATGCCAGCTATTATTTTTACGTCCAGTAGGTGTCCTGCTAGAGCAAATGAAGCTTCATGAAGCTTCGCGTTGGGGTGAACCAATTGGATGAAAAGCTTCAGTGCTTCATGGGGCTTCATCTGCCCATCACTACTGCTTAGTGTCTTTTTATTTTGGAAATAATCTGCGGTTTTTTGGCAGCCGCCTCGGACGCAGCCACTCCCTCTCTCTGCCAGCATCATCTGCTCCATCTCACTGTGGGCACACAAAAAGACATCTCCCTCATTAACACTGTCCCCTACACCTGTTGCCTCCCCGCCTCCGTGCCGCCCAGGGAGCTCAGTGTGTCACCCCTCCTCTGCAGCAGGCCAGCAAACCACGCCCCTGCCACAGCTTCCCCACCGCCCCACCGAGGCCGGGGACCAGGGATAAAGGGATCAATAACAATTTAAAATTTATAATTTACAGTTTGATGATTTAAAGTCACACACACAACCCGTCGAAAGGGGAGGGGGGCCGGCTGCTTCCAAATAGAGCACATTTCATTCATAATGATGTAAATTATGTATTCATGATTTGAATCCTGGGTTGTGCGAAATCCCAGAAATACACCTTAGACAAAGTGAATCTGTGAACTAAGGTGTAGGTGTGTTAGGTTATGTTGTGGTGATCCTTGAGTTGGGGGATTTGTGTTCATACTGGAGTGCAAAATTAAAACCAATGGAAGATGGACAAGACAAGTTCAAAGCCATCAGGTGCTCAGCTTAGAAAAAAGATAAAAGAAGAGGAGGAGAAACAAAAGATGCAGGTAAGCAGATGTGTGATTGGATCATGGCAGGTCATCCTGAACCAATCAGAATCAGAATACTTTATTAATCCCTAAGGAAATGATGTGGGTTACAGTCGCTCCAAGAAGAAATGGTAAACATAGCAACAGTAACAGACTAAACTCCAAACATTATGTTACAGATTTTAATATAATATTAATTAGTCGTTGTCAATTGTTGATTTGTCCTGTTCTCCTTGTATGATGAATTATGATGGCTGTTTGGTAGCTGTTTGCATACAATGCATACTCTCTCTCTTCATATGGGGGGGGGGGCAGAGGGAGTGTTCGCCCGGGGCCCCAAACAGGCAAAGACCGCCACTGGTGGGAAGGAAAACTCCTTTTTAACAGGAAGAAACCTCTGGCAGGACCAGGCTCAGGGAGGGGCGGGGCCATGTTAGCTAGCTCTGAGTACCTGCTGTTAGCAGCACCCATATTTGTGCAGCCAGCTGATCACTGAGGGCCATTGGCCTCTTCAGCCAGTAGGCACAGATAATGTCAGGTCTTGGCACCGTCCAACTCCTCATTCTGAAGACACATTATTAGATGTCTGCCTTTGAGATGTTGACTGGGTCTTGCTCTGTGAGATTGTCGTGGTCTTCGGTTCACCGGCTACCTTATGTGACGCTGCTTTCTCCACGATGTTCTTTCAGTATTGCTCAATTTCTGCTGGGTCTGTCTTTGTGCTATTTCCCCTCACAGCATGGAGCTCTGGAGAACAAGCCATTTTTTTCTGAACCTCTTCTTTCCTACTAGATCTCTTCAGTGTACTGGGCCGAGCTGTGAGCCATCTTGTAGTGCTTCTTTTTCACCCAGGATATGTTTCTCATGATGTCTATCTGCACCGCTGTTCACTGACTTCACTGATTTTGGCTTCCTGCCTTCTCCTCTGTGTGGAGCTTACTCTTTACAGTCTTAAACCCAAGTGCTTTTAGTATTACTGTGGCATTTGCATATATGACCTCATTGTTTTTAGTGATACTGGCAGTGGGGATCATGTGTAGAGCACATCTGCAACCATCCTCTGACGAGACGTTTTCAGTGAGCCAGTGGAGTCGTGTGTTTGGTCGGTGGGTACTGTGATTGCAGCCGGTCCCCAGCTCTCTGTAAACGGCCATTGATCAGTGGTTATAATAATTAAGGACCAGTAAACTGAACTCACAGTCCATTCTTAGTAATGGTGCTAGTTTTGACCAGTATCCAGATGTACTGTTTAAAAGCTTCAGTCAGACTCAGGAGGTCACATGTATGGATGAGGACATGTGACCTCCACTGAAAACCCAGCAGAACCAACTCTCTGGGAGGTCCTTGTGAGTTTACACGACTCAGTAATGCACTACAACATTGTTATTGTTAATTGTGATTCATTACCCTGTTAATCACTGAGCTGAGCTAAAGTAAATCAATAATAAAAGTTAGGAAGGAACAAGCCCCGCCTTCCCCTGCTCCGTACCGTTGTTGTGCCAAAACCTGATTTCCAATGTTTCCCTGTGTGTTTTATGTGTAACATCATTACGTATGTTGCTAAATAGACTTTGGTGAACAGGTATTACAAAGGGGTTATATATAAAATTAAAAAATTACCTGTTTCTCAAGTATCTTTGTAACTGTGTTATTGTACTTACATTATAATCAGCCAGCTCCCTTTTGTCCACTTAAAATATGTTTACAGAACTATTTTTGCATTTGTTGCACGGGACCAGCTTGTTGCTGGAAAATAACTATAAACTTGAGAAACTGAGCAGATATCCATACCGGAGATCTGCATGGACCTTGGAGAAACGGACCTGATTTGTTGTGAACACTTTGGAACCATCGTGATCTGCACGGGCGCGGAGGAAGCGGACAATATCCTCTCTGAGAGTTGAACATTAGACGCGCGCTGGCTTTTTTTTGTGGGATCGTGAGACCTGGATCTCTTCCTGACGAGGAAGATGGCGAGCCGTTCCCTTTGAACCGAACCACAGCCATTCCGAGTTGGCCCAGAAGGGCAGGTTGCTCTTCTCTCACGAAGAATTGCAGCAGAGCGGTTGGACAAAATCACTGAACACGGACTATTAAGCCGGCAAGACTGACATATCTGAGCTCAGATAGGATTCTGGTTACTATTATTATTGCTGTTGTTGTATCTTATTTAATGTTTCATTCCTGTTTATGAAGTGCTGTTTAATTGTTGCTATATAATTCAGTACAATTCAAAGCAACTTTACCTGTGGCTCCACTCATTCTTCTGCACGCCACTCACCATGACCCTCCTGCGAGTCGAGCTATTGGCCCATTCTCTCCATCCTACTTTAACTTCCCCTACCCTGTCCTGTACTTGGCTACTCTTGCCTGGATGGTTGAGCAGTACATATGATAATACAGATAAACCTGGACGATATTCCAAACTGTCATCATCTCTGTCAGCCGGGATCAGGAACACCGTTACATTACTGTTATTTTAGGCCCTGTGCTATGATCTTACTAAAGCTATGTTTAAACAAGCTCTCTCTAATTTTTTTCCAAAATAATATCTAAAACTGTACACTGAGCACACAAGACCATTTTTTTATTTGTTGCATTTATTTAGCAGCATGACAGTGAAGAGAACAGAAGAAAGCTGGGACAAAGAGGAGCAGCGAGCAGCTCAGGGCCTCTGCATCATTAACCTTTCAGGATGTAGATCACAACAGTGACCTAAACCAGTGCCCCATGTTCATCTAGCCCTCTCTATGTGCAGACAATAATACTGAGGAATACTATCATGTTCCCGTCCATCCACTCAAGGAGTCGACATAATCTGGTGTTGGTTATGCAGCCTCAGAGCAAACTATTGGAGAGTTAATAAGGGAATTATTTACTGTTTTAATGTCTCGAGTTGTTTTAAAAACACCTTTGTCATGTTTTCATTATTTTAAGCAAATCATGATGAAAATAATTAGCAAAATCATGGATCCTGGTGTTAATTTAAAGAGCAAAGCTTCAGCAAATCAGACACCACAAATAAACAAATTTACTGCAAATGAGTGAGCCCCAGTATAAACTGATTGTTCCTTGCAGTGGGTATTTAGTCAAATGTGTGTGTGCATGCGTGTTAATTGCGGACTAAATAATGCAGAGCTTAAATTTAAAAGAAGACAGAATAAAAGAGGCTACATCTTAAAACTGAATAATACAAACAAAGCAATGCTGAGAGGAGATATGGGTGTCCGTCTGATCTCATTCTGTCTTGTGTTTTACAGCCAGCGAGGCCAGGCTCAGGAGCAGGATGGTAGTTTTTCCCAGAAGCACCCAGAACCACAGCTGACCCTTCAGACCTGCATGGACACAGATGAATGTACACTGGGTTACATAAAATCCCTCAGAAGCTAAAGAGCGCACGCAGAGACGAGCCGCATTTAGAGGGGAGCGATAGATTAGCATGTATAGCACACAGACATGAAGGAAACATTTGACTTTCTCCTCATCTCTCAGTCTGAGTGTGTTTTCCTGTGCAGGGGTTGGAATGGATAGTGAAGTGTGAACCCCCAGGGAGGGAGAGGGGGAAAAGCCAACACATACTGGGAGAGAAGTCTGAGCCTCTGCACTGCTCTTTGGAAACTGTAAAAAACTGAAAGACTGAAAAAATCAGCACTAAAAATAAAGAAACAGCAGCTACTGTGGAAATCCTGCTCTGTGTGAGACTTCCAATCACACGTTATAACATATTAGTCCTGACTCTGATGAGCACAATCAGTGACATCAAACTGATAACGTGCTTGTGAGCGCTCACCTGCTGCATTGTGGGTCTGCTGGGTGCAGTTACACTTTGGGCTGCTGATGGTCAAGGAAGGTGGTTTTCCTGTGAAGTTATCTGGACAGAGGAGTGTTAATCAGACCAGGAATAAGTCATGATAGCCTAAAAACAGTAATACACACTGTTCACATGTTCCAAACTGGGTTTTCTGGAAAGCTGGAATGTGAATGCACTTTCCTGGAAAACACTTTGGATTAACCTCTGTTGTTCTAAATGGGATCAATAAATAAATTCACTTTACAGTTCACACAAAAGTGTTATTACAGTCTGCCTTTTTCAATGATCATTTAATAAAATATTAATATTAATATAACATGCTTCAGTGGGCTGATCACTTTTTGGCACAACATGTGCTCAGACACAGAGAGAGACGGATGTGCACGGGACCAGCTTGTTGCTGGAAAATAACTATAAACTTGAGAAACTGAGCAGATATCCATACCGGAGATCTGCATGGACCTTGGAGAAACGGACCTGATTTGTTGTGAACACTTTGGACTTTGGAACCATCGTGATCTGCACGGGCGCGGAGGAAGCGGACAATATCCTCTCTGAGAGTTGAACATTAGAAGCGTGCTGGCTTTTTTTGTGGGATCGTGAGACCTGGATCTCTTCCTGACGAGGAAGATGGCGAGCTGTTCCCTTTGAACCGAACCACAGCCATTCCGAGTTGGCCCAGAAGGGCAGGTTGCTCTTCTCTCACGAAGAATTGCAGCAGAGCGGTTGGACAAAATCACACCCATCACAGACTTTTGACCTTTTGGATTTGACTTGACTGAACACTGACTATAAAGCCGGCAAGACTTATAGGGTTACCGGGGCCCCGCCCTGGAGCCAGGCCCAGGGAGGGTGCCCAAGGGTGAGTGTCTGGTGGCCGGGCCTTAGTCCATGGGGCCTGGCCGGGCACAGCCCGAAAAGAGGACATGGGCCCACACTCCTGCAGGCCCACCCACCCACAGAAGGCGCATTGGACGGCGGCCAGGAGCGGAGGCCCTGGAGGACTGATCCCTGGCTACCAAGACTGGCAATAGGGACATGGAATGTCACCTCTCTGGTGGGGAAGGAGCCTGAGTTAGTGCGTGAGGTTGAGAGGTACCGGCTAGATATAGTCGGGCTCACCTCTACGCATGGCTTGGGCTCTGGAACCAGTCTCCTGGAGAGGGGCTGGACTCTGTCTCAGTCTGTAGTTGCCCCTGGTGAGAGGTGGTGGGCTGGGGTGGGTATTCTAATATCCCTTCGGCTTGCTGCCGGTACGTTGGGGTTCTTCCCGGTGGATGAGAGGGTTTGTTCCCTGCACCTTAGGGTCGGGGAACAGGTCCCAACTGTCATCTGCCAAGTGGCAGTTCAGAGTACCCAGCCTTCTTAAAGACCCTGGGGGGGGGTGGTGCTGGAAGGTGCTCCACCTGGAGCCTCTGTTGTCCTGCTGGGAGACTTCAATGCTCACGTGGGTAACAACAGCGAGACCTGGAGGGGCGTGATTGGAAGGAACAACCTTCCTGATCTGAACCCGAGCGGTGTTTTGTTATTGGACTTCTGTGCTAATCACAGTTTGGCCATAACAAACACCTTGTTCGAACATAAGAGTGTCCATAAGTGCACGTGGCACCAGGACGCGCTAGGCCGCAGGTCGATGATCGATTTTGTAATCGTATCACCTGACCTGCGACCATATGTTCTGGACACTCGGGTAAAGAGAGGGGCTGAGCTGTCAACTGATCACCACCTGGTGGTGAGTTGGATCAGGTGGCGGGGGAGGACGCTGGACAGACCCGGTGCACCTAAACGCGTAGTGAGGGTGTGCTGGGAACGTCTAGCAGAGGCCCCAGTCCGCGAGATCTTCAACGCACACCTCCGGCAGAGCTTCAGCAGCATTCCGAGGGAGACTGGGGGACATTGAGTCCGAATGGACCATGTTCAGCATTTCCATTGCCGAAGCTGCTGCATTGCGCTGCGGCCGCAAGGTGGTTGGTGCCTGTCGTGGTGGGCACCAATAAATAAAAGTGTCATCTGGAAAATTCGACAATGAAATACAAGCCAATAAAGATGTGATAATAATAATAATTAGTCCTTACTTGCTATTTGAATACTAAAAGCAGGACTAATGGTATGGGGTGGGTAGGTCTTGCATTGGTATTGTCCAGTGTGTGCCTTTGTAAAAGACTGGACATTCAGGACCAGGGTCACATTGGGTAATGCAGAAGAAATGTTGACAAGAGACTCGTTGTTCTGGAAGATAAAACAGTTACAGCAGTTATGTTAACCTGACAAACATCACAGCCATGTGACAATGTTAGCCTATCATATGAATGCTTCAGACAATGAGGTAAACATAGCCATGTTAGTCAGCAGCTCATGCATCAAATTGCTATGAGTATTAGTATTTTAATACATGATATCAAAGTATAATACAGAGGTGTCCAACGCCAGGCCTGGAGGGCCGGTGTCCTGCAGGTTTCAGATGTGTCCTTGATCCAACACAGCTGATTTAAATGGCTAAATGACCTCCTCAACATGTCCTGAAGTTCTCCAGAGGCCTGGGAATGAAGTCATGTGATTCAGGTGTGCTGACCCAGGGTCAGATCTAAACCTGCAGGACACCGGGCCTCGAGGCCTGGAGTTGGACACCCCTAGTATAATACTAAATGTATACTAATATCTGAGACTTGTATACCTTCCACAGCTGTGCAACGTGGCTGTTTTTTAAACATATGAAAGTACAGTTCAGCCTGAAGGCTTCTCCAGGTGAGATCACCATGTCTCCAGAGGTATTCACTCCAGCTTGGTCGCAATCATCTACGAACAGAAAGACTGATTTTAAAAACCTACACCCAATTTTTTACATCCATGTTTAACTTTTACTCGTGTTTCATTTGTTCAGTACGTATTTGTCCTGCCAGTGAGCTTTCAGTTCCTCTGCTCTCAGAAGCAGGCTCCATATCTGTCCCAACAACTGCAGTTTACATGAAGGTACGACCCGAGGCCGACTATTGGACGAGCAGTAAAACACTGAAGCAGCAACACTCACAGTAAGAGAGAGAGTGTGTGTGTGTATGTGTGTATGTGTGTGTGTGTATGTGTATGTGTGTATGTGTGTCTGTGTGTGTGTGTGTGTGTGTGTGTGTGTGTGTGTGTGTCTGTGTGTGTGTATGTGTATGTGTATGTGTGTATGTGTGTCTGTGTGTGTGTGTGTGTGTGTGTGTGTGTCTGTGTGTGTGTGTGTGTGTGTATGTGTATGTGTGTCTGTGTGTCTGTGTGTGTGTGTGTGTGTGTGTGTGTGTGTGTGTGTGTGTGTGTATGTGTGTGTGTGTGTGTGTGTGTGTGTGTGTGTGTGTGTGTGTCTGTGTGTCTGTGTGTGTGTGTGTGTGTGAATCAGCTTTGTCTGGGACATTTGTTTCACTGATAACTCTCAGAGATCAGATGAGTGTCGCCTCTTTTCTAAATGCAATCAGTTGTTGGTTCTGTGACTCAGGCTCCTGTAAAGGACAAACTACAAGAGTGCAGCTTTTATAACACTGTCAGTGTACAATAGAAGAAGAAGAAAGTACACCGTCTGTCAGTTTTGTGGTTTTACAGGACGTAATAAAAATGTCACAGATTACACACTGAGTCGGGATTTTGCACAAAAACTAAAACACGATGTCACAAAGGAGTATTAGTGCCAATCACTTTAAAATAGCTTTATTTTTCAGTTTAATTTTTTTAAATAATAATAAAGTATTTGTCAGCTTCAGACTTTCAGAAACTCATAATACTGTAGCCACGCCCAGTGTCTCTGACCAAAGCCAGTTTGAGTTAGTAACTACAATGACATGGATACAGACTTAAACGAGTTGTAATTAAAATGTCTGTTATCATCATTGACTTTTGTGAAGTTGTCATTTAGCGGCTCACCTTCAGCTTCAGTCCAGCACAGCAAACTCACCACCAGAACCAACAGCTCTGCCTTCATCCTGCCTGTGTGTCCGTCACCTCACTGCCAGCATCTGGACACCTCTAGTTTCAGTGCTGGCTATATTTCACAGGAAATACGTGCGTATAAGGACTGGGAGATACAATCGGCTGACGTGAGTCCTCAAGCAGAAGGAGGCTGCGGTAGCCAGAGCAGGAACACTGATAACAGCACATAACAGCATCATTCGACCGTCTTTAATCTTCATACTTTGTTCAGAAGAAAAATCCCCACATGTGCTGTCGAGCACAAATACGGGATATTTGGTCGTTTCTGTGTTGACACCAACCGGACAAGGTCTCACTTGGAGATAACATCTGCCTGTCATCAGGAGCAACTGCTGAAATCTGCTTCTCACCTACAAAAACATCAAAAGAGCGTAGAGAAAGAAAGGAAGTACTCTGTAGCTAAAACTGGAGGCCTCTCACTGCTCAGTCACCGCACTTTGACCCTCATCAATATTGGATTTGTTTCCCTTCACTTTGTTGTCCACTGTCAAAGGAAAATTGTACATAGTGTGATCAGCTGCATGAATGTGTTTTATTGATCACTGAGCACTCCACATGTCTACATGACTTTTCACATAAACTCTTGTGTGATAAACTTATTTAGCAACTAACAGCTTCCTCTTTCCTGAGAACGTACACGTGTAGAGAAGGGGAACCTCAGCTCTGAGTTCTTGGAATAACTTCGTTACCTTTGTACACACACAAGCTTGTATAAATAAAGAACGCAGACAGTGACAGAGCGCCAGTCCGTGAGTGCCTCCTGCGAGGACGAGCGCTCTGGGACCGCCCTCGCGAGTAAAGACAGCTGCAGTATTTGTGTTTTCTAACTCAGGTGTCTCAGCTGAAGAACTGTGGGGCGATTCTTAGAAATCCCCTGTCGTCCACTAAACATTAAAATAGCTCCATAAAATATATTAATTAATTAATAGTATTAAATATATCAATTATATGTTTGCATATAATTGAATGACAGCTAAGCCAGAGTTTAATCAAAGATTTGTATCAGTGATGCTAAAAGAAAAACCCAGACTGTGTGTGACAATGCAGCTTGGACACAAAGCAGCCAAGAAACGACAACATCTCTGCTGTGCAAGTGTTTCTGATGGTTACCACGAGTGCCCCCACCAACCCCACTGACCCCTGCATCAACAGTTAACCTAGCATGCTTTGAGTTTGCTGCTGCAAAGCTGATTGAAACCAAACCTGTTGCCTTCAGCTTTTTAATACATGTTGGTGGTTAAAGGCAGGCGGGCAGCGTGAACAGTTTGTGGATGCCATAACTCCATAGGAGCTTCAAACTGATACCATAGGTCTATCTATAAAAGTCTGAATCTTAGCAGACCTAAAGTTAAAGGTCAGAGGTTCTGAAATCCTTGTGAATCGATAGCTCGAGAACAAGGCCATCTAGGAGCTTCAAATGACAAGAACCTGGCCTCAGAATGGGCCATTAGCCCCTCCCACCACCACCACAGAAATATACTGATTCCTTCTTTTCTTTTTTACCACCAGCAGCCTTAAATACATGCTGATCTTTTGTCAAATGCAGTTACCAACGTAAGTTTACAAATTCATATCTGTTGCATGGCCTAACTAACACCAAATGTTAGTTTTGTTTTTTAAATGGTTAGTGTTCAGAATAAATTGTGTGCACCCCCCCCCCCCCCCCCCCACTCTCATTGGTCCTCTAGTCACATGACTAAGTAAGTTGTACCTTGAAGTACCAGAGTAAATACTTCATGAACCTTTCTTTCCTCATGTTTCAGAAGGGTTTAACATGCCATGACGTTGCCCTAATTTGTAGTATAAACTGATATGTTTCCACCCTGTTACTGTCCAAAGGTGGACACACAGTACCAGCCACATTTGTCACTGATGTGATGATGTCATTGATCCAAAGCATGCATCTCTCAGTGCATTTGTATAATATCCATATTTCATTACGTAAGAAGTCACTTAGATGAGTGATTACACATTTACTATTAAAGCTGCAGACAGATGAATCCTTTCTGGAACCTTCCAGTCTCTCAGCTTTTTGTCACAACACGTTATTTGCAGGTTGACTTTCCAGCTGTTTACTTACATTCAGACAACTATTTGTATTGCAAATATTCTACAATTGCATGTTTACGTATGCAAATGTAGCATTAGCCTATTAACTTTGTGCTAATTTGCTTAAATATTTAGAAACATCTGGATTTTTTTAAATGTTATTCTATAAATTAATGAAAAAATGGTTATTAAATGTCATATGAAGAGGAATAAAGCTGCAGTTTGGTTCATGTAAGAATCACTGAGGGGACGATTCCACAGGAAAGTTGTGGGCAGAGGTTTTCATCGTGGACATGAATGTCATAGAAACTTTTAATGATTGCTTTGAACTGATGTACAGCGTACAATTTAAAAAGCATGTGTTAGGTGCACAAGTTTGAATTTATTTTGGATTTTCTACACAGGCTCATATGGATACAGCCACACTAATATATGGTTAAATGTCCCTTAGCATGTTGCACCTCAGCCAAATGCTTTGGTAGCCATCAGCGAGCTCCTGGTATATTTCTGGTTGGATGTTTGAGCACTGTTCTTGTTACCGTGTTAGATCACATGACTGTGCCAAAGGCGTAATTGTTGATTTGATGAAAAATTCGATTCCATGCACTTTGTGAAGTGTAACGGTACAGCCTCAGGGTGGATGCTAACAGCATGCTTGACAGTTGTGTTCTTATGTGTGGAGAAGTCATCTTTTGTCATCATGGCCAACTAGCTCAACATTTGATTAGAAACTGTCTCCAGAAGGCGTTCGGCGTGTTCATGTGGGCACAAATTTCAGTCAAGCTTGAAAGTGTTGGAGCAGGGACAGCCTCCAAGAGACCTTCCCAAAGTATTTACATCTACAGTTTTCCTTCATTGAGTGCTTGAACCTTCTGATTGTTCAGCGAGTTCAGTTGTAGCCAATCATGATCACTGCTGTCAAATCAAAAGAGACCTCAGCACCACTCATTCAAAGATTTAGGGCAGTGTATAATGTATAGCATATACACTGGACCCTGTGTGGATTAGAGAACAAAATCAATCCAAATTTGTCAGTCGGGTTCTTGTTTTTACAATCATTATAATAACATAGCGTCATATTGATGCCTGTGATGATTTCTATCAACAACAGGTTGAAACAAACTAAACAAAAACCAGCTGTGCAAACAATAATAACGTTGTTGTAACCAGGCTGAGGGTTTTATGGAGCACGTGGGTGTATGTGAAATGTTTAATTTAAAGAGTGTGGACTGTGTGTTTAATGAGAAGGCTGATTGTTGTGTTTTTGTGCCATTTGTCTTTTTGTCTATATTTTGTCCACATACATTTGAGAAAAATATGCTGAACTGCACACAAAAACTTTCATACAGCTTTGCATAAAACACGGACGGTGAGAGTGTCAGAAAGTAGTGGTGAAAGTTAATATTTAAACTTTTCTGCACAAACTGAAGTGTGCGTGGCCCCCTCTCACGTACAGGCGCAGACACGCACAAGAAGCGTTGCTGTGGGTATTCTTCAAAGGGCCCTGCGCTGGTTCCCTTCGTTTACTGCGTAGCTCTCGTCTACATCCACGCAAATTGCGTTCAGGTTCACTGGCGAGCCTTTTCAGCTGGTTAGCCAAACATCCATAGAAAAGAGATGAGCAGGAAAGCGAGACGAAGAAAACGCGAACAGTTTATAACAAGTTAGAAAAACAGAGACCCAAGGTCAGCGTAGAAACATCGAGAGCGGGTACGTACGTGAGCTCTGTCTGTAAACGAGCTAACCGTGTTTGTGTATGAGCACAAATTCGGCGTTAGCCAACATTGGCTATTTAGCTGGCTGCTTATCATGCTAGCCAGCGTTAGCTTCTGACAGGCAGTGCTTAGCTGCGCTAGCCGAATCCTTTAAGTATTCACTGTCGTGTGATTACAGTGGGAGTCATTTTATATGGCTTTGTTCCGTTTACTGTAGCACTGTCTGCAGTTAGCCACTTTAAATTTGTTTCAATGAAGCTGACATTGTCAAGCTGCAGTCTATGGGCCAACCACACACAAACTAATGTGGCCTAAATCTAACTTCCTGCGCTACCTAGCTTGATTGAGAGTTGACGAACAGTAACACCATAATAATTCCCAGCTCTGGCTAGCAGCTAACGTCGTGTAATAAATGCAGGTGTTTAGTTATCAGACTACACAGTGGCTTCTCCCCGTCCTGAGACGTGCTACAGTCCGATCAGCTAACCGTTAGCAGAGCTTCTCAGGTCAGCCTAAAGCTTTCTGTCTGTAGCTGTAAAACGTTGACAGCCCGCGGAACCAGTGAACAAAGCTATGGTTTGCACTCCTTTAGCTTAGCTTTGAAGTATGTACTATTACAGAGACTCAGAAATGAGTAAGAACTGTGGAGTGTGGGTGGCGAGACGAGGCCACGGCGATGCATTTAGATATGCTGTGTTTCTCCTACAGACCTCATGAAGAAGTCATTTCTGTCTGCTAGCAGTTGGTTAAAATGAACGGAGTAATGTTTACAGCTGCACGACAGGCGCTCAGTAGGTTTTAATACGAGCTAATTGATACACACATATCTGACCATCAGATGCATTTCAGATATGGTCTGCTATAAGAGCAGGGATGGTAATATACTGTCATACACTGATTGGCTCAGCAGTGTAAGGCCATGATGGCTGAGATGAGGCCAGTAGTATTGTTTTTAAATCACCTCTTGGGAAGTGCACGCAGGAGGTACTTAGTAAGCAGTGCCTCCAAACTGTGGTCAGCTGGCAGAGGAGGATGTTCTTTGTGTTTGCTCAGGCTTCACACAGGCCAGATGTATGTTTTTACTCACTAAAAACCCCAATACAAATGTTGGAACCAGCCTTTAAGTTTTCATTGCTCTTTATTACAAATTGAGAATGTAAATATTCTGAAACCACCATCCAAATACAAACGTGCAGAATCACATCAAGGTCTCTTATTCTGGCGCTGTGAGTCCGATGTAGGGCTGTGTATGTTACTCTGGTCTCATTAACCTGTAACCTTCAGGTCGCTGGTGATACCTAACAACGTTGGAGTTCATCTTTTTGTTCAGAATCAAGTGATCAGGCTTGTTATTCTGTTTTTCATAATCCGCCCACACCTGACGTCACCCACTCAAAGATTAGGTACAAGCTGTTTCTGAGCTTTGGCAGTGTGCATTTCTGTTCATCTTATAGATTGTATTAAAGATTTGTCCTGCATACACCACACAGATGTTCACTCTCCAGAAAAGTCACAAAAACAGCTAAAAATCTGTGTCAGGTTTGTTGTAAGTGTGGTTTCAGTGCAGATAAAAGTTCAGCACTTAAGATCAGGACGCATGTGTAGATTTCAGGGCTTCATAGATATTTGTTGCATGCTTTGACTGCTTTATTCATTTTCTCAAGCTTATCCAGTTCAGAGTTGTTTGTGGAGTGGAGCCTGTCCCAGAGAGGGGCACACCTGGACAGGGTGCCCCTCTCTGGCAGGGCTGACACAGACGGCCATTTGCACTCCTCATCTTTGGGCAATGTAAAAGTTAACGTAACCCTGCTGACCGCATGTCTTTGGACTGCTCGAAGTCACATTCAAACTCCATCCAGAAAGGAGCTGGTCTGTGTTGTGTAATATGCATTATGGATGCATGTTTTCCAGCATGGATGTTGGTATTCCTTCTGGAAGCCTTAATGAAGCTGTAATTTTGTGTAGTTGAGGTTATTTATTTATTTGTCGTTTTTCCCTGTGAGCTGCTCAACCTGACCAAGAGCTCTGTGTGAGGCTACAGAAGCTCTGCTGTTGCAGGGGATCGTAACAGAGCGACGTTTATAACAGAGTCTAATGTGACGAGCCTTTTTGTTAAGTAGCCCGAGTCCCTCATTTGGAGAACTAAACGTGGTTAAAATAAATCAGTTCATTTTGTCAGAGCCGGTGGCAGCTGCAGGACGTGCTTCGGTAAATGTTATTCTTGTAGATCGGCACTCAGCTGTCACTTTATCAGTGTGGGTGCATGTCGTGTGTTGGGATGGATGCACGTGGAAGTCTGCACGAACAAGCGTTTGTCCCGTCGACGGGCTTCTGCTTCGTCTGTTTCTCGCTCGTCTTGATTGCAGTGCCCACACTTGTTGCTGAAATGAATCATGGGTCTGTGTGTAGTTAAGAGAAACATTTCCAAGCGACAGCAACGGTGCGAGTCGCGTCACGTTAATCCTTGCTGCGCTCAAACTTACTGTGTCGACTGAGGCAGCAGACTCGTGTACAGTCACCAATCGGAGCGCGCCATTCTGGGAAACGCTCTTCTCTTAGCTTCCTCCCGTCCTGCACTGATACTGTGTGATGTCGGGAGCACCGAGCTTCCCTCACCTGAACAAAGTTGTCCTCGTACACATCAGTTACTACAAGGTCTCGGTTTAGGATGGCTGAAACTACGGCCTGTTGCTACTGGTTCAGTTTTATTTCAGAAACATGAAGCACACAAAGCTCATTAGCAGTTTGTCTGGTTATGCTGAGATTAGCTGGTTTTTGTCTTTGTGGTCCAAAGGGAAGTTGCAGAGTGCGCCGTGGTGCACAAACATCAACGCTCATAACATGATGATGTTTGTCCCGTGTCTGCTTTGCTTTCATGACTTTCAGCGTTATCAGCTGTAACAGCATAGAGCTGATGTCTGCTGAGCTTCAATGTTTTATGTAAACTGTGGTTTCCCTCTAGGTCAACGTTATTGTGTTTCACTAAACTGAATGAAGATACATTTAGATTTCTGACATCATAATAATGCTTATTAAAACTCGGCAGCCTTTACTGAAATGATTTCTCTTCCGGTCACGGATCACCCGTTGCTCTGCTTCAGCGGGATACGGCTCAGTGTTTCCTGTTAGCGGCGTCAGAGGAACTCGCTGCTGTCTCCCAGATTTCCTTCCCCTCGTTGGTCCTTCACATCATCACCGTGAAGTGAACCTCACATCAACACTGCACAAGTCTGACTGACAGTTGAGCTTTTATACCAGTGTGAGCGGGAAACGTTATTCTGATGTGCTAAACTTCACCTTTGTTGGTGTTTAGCTTGGCTTCTGACTCGTGAACCCACGTGAACCTCGGCCCATTAAATATCTACAAGTTTGACTTGAAGTCATTCTTACTTCATGCTTGGACCTCAGTAAGCAGGAAGAGAAAAAGGAGCCTGGAATAGAATAACAGGGATGTGAAGGAACGGATGGAGTGAGAGGAAAACTGCAGGAAATGAAGGAATTGGAGTATCCAGGATGGGTGTTCCTATCAGAGGAGCCAAACACCAACCGGGCCTCCTGAAGGCAGATGTGCTCTGGTTTTCTGTTGCCATCCTGTGATGTCTGTGACGCGTTTGAAACTCCAGACTCTTACTCCATGAAACGTTGTTAGATTTAAAAAGGGGCAGTCGGCTGCTCCTCTGCCTTGTAATGGCTGCAGCACAACTATCAGCTGTGGGTTTCTTTCCCGTCTCAAGCCTGAAGCTCTCACAGAGTTTCATGCTGCTTGTTATCTGAGTGGTCCTTTAATGTAATTTGAGTTCAGCGCTCTCAGATTAACCACTCTTCTAATGAGGAAACTCTGGTCCACGTGCTCTATAGTTCACACAGTGAAAATGGCGGCACTGAAATATTTGATATTCATTTTTTTCTGTTTTTTTTCTCCTTAGGTGGTTCAACACGCGGCATTGCTCTCACCCAGGGGTCAAAGCTTCACCTGTTGTGTCACAGGAACAAGCAGCCGGGTTGTCTCTGTGGGACACGTGCACTAAAGCCAGCTAGCTTACGCCTGTGCCACTAAAGTATTACCTGAGTGTCAGATGTGGAAAAACCTCCCGACTCTTCCTGTCTGCTGTCATGTCTGAACCTGAAGCTGGTATAGCTTCCACGTCCACAATAGCATGTTAGCATATGGTTAAATACGGGCCTTTAACCTCATCCTTCCCATTAGCATCTCTGGCCCCTACAAGGGGGTTTACAGTCATTCGTGGTGGTCCCCCTCACCCCTTCATCTTTTCATTTCTCATTCATTCACTCATCCACATCAGCTCCACCGTACCGTCTCTGCTGACTAAAATCAGCTACAACCAAGCTGCCTCCGCTCTGATAGGCTAACTGCTAGGCTTTTGTTTTGGTGGTTATTTTGGTTGTATGGAATCGGCTTAATCGTGGAGAGGCCAGGCTACCACAAACTGATGGACTTTGACAAGCGAGGAGTCGGGGGAGGAGGCGGAGGTGGTGGAGGTGGAGGCAAGGGGGAGACAGAGGATGTGAAGAGGATGTCTGGGGTGACAGGGAGCCGACCGGGGCACGGACGGGGAGCTGGCTCCAACTCTGGCGTTCTGATGGTCGGCCCAAACTTCCGGGTTGGAAAGAAGATTGGCTGTGGGAACTTTGGAGAGCTTCGGCTTGGAAAGAACCTCTACACCAATGAATATGTGGCCATCAAACTGGTAAACATACGTTTCTGCTTGTTAACATTTTAGAACTGTAGCAACACATCTGGTTGGTTTAACAAGGATACATCATAGGATACATACGCACGGTTAAGCTGACGTCTGCCTTGAGCTCAGGGACCGCTGCACAGACGCCATCAGCTTACTGGTCACCTCCTGTTGTTGTTGATCAGTTTGACCAGGTGGGGAAATCTGTGGTTCCAAGCATGTGGAACGCCTCTCGTCCTGATGTCAATCAGTCGATTAAAACATCTGCGCTCAGATTCAAGGTGTCCTGATGAGCTCATTGCTGTGAGGTTAATTCTAGTTTGTCTAAATTAACGTTATTCTCTTTTGTAGGAACCAATTAAGTCACGAGCGCCACAACTCCATCTAGAATATCGCTTCTACAAACAACTGGGAAGTTCAGGTGAGGTCTCTGTGCTTACCCCCCTCCCCATTGGACCCAGTGTCAGCTGAGACGGGCACCAGCCCACGTGCTGGATGAATGCTACGAATGAGCTGCATTACTGACTCTGGAGTTGTTTTAAATAGCTTTTTAGTGTTTAGTCCTGAGCTGTCATGCGTTCTTAGGGCTGGGCAATATGAGGAACATCTCATATCAACGTACGCGATATACAAATGTCATTTTCAGCCGCAGAATTCAGGAGACAAAATAAAACCGTTGACATTAAAAATGTGCTCCTTTGTGCTTATAACATATAAAAATTATAAGATTAAAAAATGTGACGACCTCAAATTACAGAAACCAAAGTGCAGACTGACGTAGAGCAGTCACAGGTTCAATTCAATTCAGTTTTATTTATATAGCGCCAAATCACAACAAAAGTCGCCTCAAGGCGCTTCATAGATACAGAGAAAAACCCAACAATCATATGACCCCCTATGAGCAGCACTTTGGCGACAGTGGGAAGGAAAAACTCCCTTTTAACAGGAAGAAACCTCCGGCAGAACCAGGCTCAGGGAGGGGCGGGGCCATCTGCTGTGATTGGTTGGGGTGAGAGAAGGAAGACAGGATAAAAGACATGCTGTGGAAGAGAGACAGAGGTTAATAACAGATATGATTCAATGCAGAGAGGTCTGTTAACACATAGTGAGTGAGAAAGGTGACTGGAAAGGAAAAACTCAATGCATCATGGGAATCCCCGGCAGCCTATGTCTATTGCAGCATAACTAAGGGAGGATTCAGGGTCACCTGGTCCAGCCCTAACTATATGCTTTAGCAAAAAGGAAAGTTTGAAGCCTAATCTTGAAAGTAGAGATAGTGTCTGTCTCCTGAATCCAAACTGGAAGCTGGTTCCACAGAAGAGGGGCCTGAAAACTGAAGGCTCTGCCTCCCATTCTACTTTTAAATACTCTAGGAACAACAAGTAGGCCTGCAGAGCGAGAGCGAAGTGCTCTAATAGGGTGATATGGTACTACAAGGTCATTAAGATAAGATGGGGCCTGATTATTTAAGACCTTGTATGTGAGGAGCAGGATTTTGAATTCTGGATTTAACAGGAAGCCAAAACAGGAGAAATCTGCTCTCTTTCTAGTCCCTGTCAGGACTCTTGCTGCAGCATTTTGGATCAGCTGAAGGCTTTTCAGTGAGTTTTTTGGACATCCTGATAATAATGAATTACAGTCGTCCAGCCTGGAAGTAATAAATGCATGAACTAGTTTTTCAGCGTCACTCTGAGACAGGATATTTCTAACTTTAGAGATGTTGCGCAAATGGAAGAAAGCAGTCTTACATATTTGTTTAATATGTGCGTTGAAGGACATGTCCTGGTCAAAAATGACTCCAAGGTTCCTCACAGCGTTACTGGAGGCCAAGGTAATGCCATCCAGAGTAAGAATCTGCTTAGATACCATATTTCTAGGCTTTTCAGGGCCGAGTACAATAACCTCAGTTTTATCTGAACTAAGAAGCAGAAAGTTAGCGGCCATCCAGGTCTTTATGTCTTTAAGACATTCCTGCAGTTTAACTCATTGGTGTGTGTTATCTGGCTTCATGGACAGATAGAGCTGGGTGTCATCTGCATAGCAGTGAAAATGTATGCTATGTCTTCTAATGATGCTGCCTAAGGGAAGCATGTATAATGTAAACAGAATTGGTCCTAGCACTGAACCCTGTGGAACTCCATAATTAACCTCAGTGTGTGAAGAGGACTCTCCATTTACATGCACAAACTGGAGTCTATTAGATAGATATGATACAAACCACTGCAGCACAGTACCTGTAATACCTACAGCATGTTCTAATCGCTCTAATAGGATATTATGGTCGACAGTATCGAACGCTGCACTGAGGTCTAGCAGGACAAGCACAGAGATGAGTCCACTGTCAGAGGCCATAAGAAGATCATTTGTAACCTTCACTAAAGCTGTTTCTGTGCTGTGATGAGCTCTGAAACCTGACTGAAACTCTTCAAATAAACCTCTGCAGATGATCTGTTAGCTGTTTGACAACTACTCTTTCAAGGATGTTTGATATAAAGGAAGGTTGGAGATTGGCCTATAATTAGCTAAGACTGCTGGGTCTAGAGATGCTTTTTGAGTAAAGGTTTAACTACAGCCAGCTTGAAGGCCTGTGGTACATAGCTGATTATTAGAGATAGGTTGATCATATTTAAGATCGAAGAATTAATTAATGGCAGGACTTCTTTGAGCAGTTTTGTAGGAATGGGGTCTAAAAGACACGTTGATGGTTTGGAGGAAGTAATTATTGAAGTTAACTCAGAAAGATCAATTAGAGAAAAAGAGTCTAACTTAACATCAATGGTACTAAGAGTAGCTGTAGATAATATTACATCTGTGGGATGATTATTGGTCATTTTTTCTCTAATGATAAAAATTTTATTTGTGAAGAAGTTCATGAAGTCATTACTAGTTAACGTTAAAGGGATGGTTGGTTCAAAAGAGCTCTGACTGTTTGTCAGCCTGGCTACAGAGCTGAAGAGAAACCTAGGGTTGTTCTTATTTTCTTCAATCAGTGATGAATAGTAAGATGTTCTGGCTCTGTGGAGGGCTTTCTTATAAAGCAGCAAACTATTTCTCCAGGCTAAATGAGGATCCCCAAAGAACATACCTGTTCTTTGGGGCGTGGGGAGACGTTGACATGCTGAGTTTAAAACACTTTGTTTTGCAGTGGACGACCTTTCAGCTGGTGGAATAAATTTGTGGTACTGCTGCCTTTTGCAGCAATAGTTTTACGGTTTGTAAAAATGCTGCAGCTTCACTGGTGTGGAACTGGTTTAGCTTTCGTCCGTCAGATACAACCAAACACTATTTTTGGTAGAGCATGCTAGCGGGCCGTCGTTATTACCGTGTTGTTTGGAAAATACGGCGCACTTAAAATCAATCCTTTGATTTTTCTGAAAGTCGACAGAGCCCCTTATAATCCCGTGTGCCTTATGTATGAACTCTGGTTGTGTTTACTGACCTCGAAACGATTTTATGTACACAGCGCTCGAAAATCTGTCAGATGTTTCAGTACGACTTTGCTAAGCTACGAAGCCACACCGCTTGATGGATTGTTGGAGCTTTACGGCTATCGTAGGCGGAGCGATACGTACTGTGCTTCAACATAATGTTACCGTACTGTGTGTGTTTAACCTCTTTAAGTTTTGTGGATATTATACATGGTTATTCTGAGGATATGTCGGCCAGTTTCCACTGGAAACGCCAGCAAGGAATTTGCACTGTTAAAGTTTATATAACTTTAATGCACATAAAATAAAAAACAGCTGCTTGTTTAAGTGGAAATGCATTGATGGGGTTTTTTGCACTAATAAAGTTGTGGAGTTGTAAAGTATTTTGTCTCGTGTCAATTATATCGTCAGTTATATCGTTATCACAAATTTTCAAATGTATATGGTGATGAATATTTTTGGTCATATCGCCCTGCTCTAGTTTGCACTATAACTTGAATAGTACAGTTTTCTGGTGCGTGTCAGACCTCCCATGACCAAACCGTGTCCGTGCTGCAGCGGCCGCCCCTCATTTAGGAATAAGGTCCTCGGTTTGTCTTCACCGGCCATGCTGGGATTCCCCACGCCTGCATCCAAACCGTGAGAAAGTATCGTAAACAGTGGATTTTGCGAAACCACCAAACAAACGATGGCGTCTAATATGAGACAATAGATGTTTCTTCATATCGCACAGCCCTACATGTTATTATCTGTTAAAATGAGGAGTGATCACAGTCCATCAACTATGCTTTGTTCTTCCATTGGACACCCAGAGGGTGTACCCCAGGTGTTTTACTTTGGACCATGTGGTAAATACAATGCTATGGTTCTGGAGCTACTGGGACCCAGCTTAGAAGATCTGTTTGACCTCTGTGACAGGACTTTCTCTCTAAAGACTGTACTTATGATAGCCATACAGCTGGTAAGTCAGTGTTCACATTTGAATGTTCAGACGTTAACCACCGGTAGTTTACCGAGCCGCTGAATCGGTTCTGCTCTCGTCTTGTCCCCTAGATAACTCGCATGGAGTTTGTCCACACCAGAAGCCTGATCTATAGAGATGTGAAACCCGAGAACTTCCTGGTTGGCCGACCGGGTTCCAAGAGGCAGCACACGATCCACATCATCGACTTTGGCCTGGCGAAAGAATACATTGACCCAGAGACCAAGAAGCACATCCCTTACAGAGAACACAAGAGTCTAACTGGCACTGCTAGATACATGAGCATAAATACACATCTAGGGAAAGGTGAGCGTCTTCATCCGGTCATATATTCACACATGGCAGGTGCCCACATATGACAGCAGCTCTTGCATTGTGTGCCCACTGTGCCAGCTGATAATTCACATTAACTTATTTTAACATATGTGATATTTACAGTATTTGCCTCGGTCTTAGTTACACAGGATGCATTCAGACACAGTACTAAGTGCTGGTGAAGGACTGAAATTGCAGCTGGTGCCTCAACACGTGAAACTCTGAAGAGAGGAGCTGAGCGTCACGTGTTCAGCCTGACTTTGTAACGAAGTGATGATGTGGTCAAAGACTGTTATGACACATTTACCATCCTGGGGCTGTCTGTAGCAGACTGTGTCATGTTGTTACGGTCCAGCCATGCCGTCTAAGCCTGGTCTCTCGTGTTGTTTCAGAGCAAAGCCGGCGGGATGACCTGGAAGCTCTGGGCCACATGTTCATGTACTTCCTGCGAGGCAGCTTGCCCTGGCAGGGACTCAAGGTGAGGAGACGGGCAGCTTTCCATCGGTCCAGCCCCTTCTTGTTTTCTTCGCCTGCCTCTCTTGTTGGGACTTGTCTTCAGTCACTCTGCATACAGATGGCTCACTGTGTGTCTCTTCATTAGGCTGACACTCTGAAAGAACGTTATCAGAAGATAGGAGACACAAAACGAGACACCCCAATAGAGGTCCTCTGTGAGAACTTCCCAGGTTTGTATTGACTTGTTAGAAAAGCCTATTTCATGTGTGCGCCTGTGTGGGTTGGGTGGTCTCATACCTGTCTGTGTATGTAACAGAAGAGATGGCCACCTACTTGCGGTATGTGCGTCGGCTTGACTTCTTTGAGAAGCCGGACTACGACTATCTGAGGAAACTCTTCACAGACCTCTTTGACAGAAATGGATACGTCTTTGATTACCAGTACGACTGGACTGGGAAGCCACTGGTTAGTGTGTGTGCGTGTGCATGTGCGTGCGTATGTGTGTGTGTGTCTTGAACGCACGTTGTGGCTTGTTGCAGGCTCAGAGCTAAGGTTGGCCCAGTACATGAGCCAACCTTAGCTCATGTACTGATTGATGGGCTGTGTTTACAGGAACTGAAACTGCATCAGTTTAGATCCTGTCGTCCGCACAGACGCAGTTCCTCATGTATTCTTCGTTATGCAGCATTTTATATGAACGGCTGGAGCGAGGGTGCCAGAAATCACAAACCAAAGGGTGCCCTTACAGTCTGTCACCAAGGGTCAGGCCACAGGTTCTGATGGCCCTGAACATGGGTGGTTATTAGAAACAGAACGCACTGCACCATAACAGAAGAGAGGGAGCCATCTTTAACAGGGGACGGACTCCCTCTGCAGGCAGACTACACACCAACGGAGCAGTGGGACCAGCAGCAGTATTTAAGCTGTTTGCAAGTTGGTAGACAGCAGAGCTAACAGTGTGTGGGCTCTGTGGGCAGCAGGAGTGGTTCACATCTTAGTGAAAAGGGTTTAAACTAAGGGGTGACTGTGATTACAGGGCTGTATACGTGCAGGCGGGGCCTCAGATATCACTGGTGATCCAGTTTGAATGCTTGACTAGAAGTGTCTCCAGCCAGGGCACGTGGGAGTGTGATATCCCATAATATGTGTTGGAACAACTGAAAGCCAACAGCAATTTTCAGTGAGGAACAGCTGCAAAAAATAGGAGCACTGAGCTGCACCCCCGAGTACGTTAAAACGACAAAGTTTATAAAAAGAGTTGAACTGCTTGGAGAGGTAAAAACAGTCTCCCTCCACGGTTCATTGCGTCTCTGAGAACAAGCTGAACACAGTGTCCAGCTCAGCTGTCTGCAACAGCACTGCTTATTTCTACTGAATTATACAAAGCTGACTTATTATAACGTTTTCTTTTAAAACAGTCGGACTGACTGCGCCGTGTGCCCCGCTGCGACTGCGCGGTGTGTCCCGCTGCGACTGCGACTGCGACTGCGCGGTGTGTCCCGCTGCAACTGCGCTGTGTTCCCCGCTGCGACTGTGCCGTGTTCCCCGCTGCGACTGTGCCGTGTTCCCCGCTGCGACTGCGCCGTGTGCCCCGCTGCGACTGCGCGGTGTGTCCCGCTGCGACTGCGCGGTGTGTCCCGCTGCGACTGCGCCGTGTTCCCCGCTGCGACTGCGCCGTGTTCCCCGCTGCGACTGCGTCGTGTTCCCCGCTGCGACTGCGCCGTGTTCCCCGCTGCGACTGCGCCGTGTTCCCCGCTGCGACTGCGTCGTGTTCCCCGCTGCGACTGCGCCGTGTTCCCCGCTGCGACTGCGCCGTGTTCCCCGCTGCGACTGCGCCGTGTTCCCCGCTGCGACTGCGTCGTGTGTCCCGCTGCGACTGCGTCGTGTTCCCCGCTGCGACTGTGTTAGTGGGTGAATGGAGTGTTCCACACTGATGTTTCCTCAGTAATATTAATGTGACATGTCGATTGACTCCAGCTTAAGCCCAAATAAGGAAACGTCTGATAGCACAGCTGTGTATTAGCTGTGTACATTTTCTGTGTTAACCCTTTGTTTTGTGCTTAGCCCACTCCGATTGGTCCGGTGGCCAGCGAGACTCCACTTCAGACGAGCAACCGAGATAAAGCACCACAAACCAAAAACCAGGTAGGCACTGATTATAGACAAACGTGGAGCATGTCCTCGTTAGTGTTGGCACTCAGGGGTTCCCTCTGTAACAACAAACCACAGCAGGAATACCCAGTTAAGGCTGAACACAATACACAGAATAAGTTATTCATTCTTATTCTTCTATTTTTGTACTACTAAAGTACCATGATTACAAATATTTTAGTGATATAATATGGATCAGTCATATGGGTGGGATGTTGAAGCCTGTTTTACTGTGCATGGCTTAAAGAACTAAGGTGAGGCATGTCTTTCCCCATAAGTGTTCATAATGAAGCCACCACAAGAATTGCACTTTGATTATAGAACTTTTGGGTTGGGTCATGGTTATGGTTTGGTCATGGTTATGGTTTGGTCATGGTTATGGTTTAGTCATGGTCATGGTTATGGTCGAGTCATGGTTATGGTCGAGTCATGGTTATGGTTATGGTTGGGTCATGATTATGGTTGGGTCATGATTATGGTTGGGTCATGGTTATGGTCGAGTCATGGTTATGGTCGAGTCATGGTTATGGTCGAGTTATGGTTATGGTTGAGTTATGGTTATGGTTATGGTTGAGTTATGGTTATGGTTGAGTCATGGTTATGGTTATGGTTGAGTTATGGTTATGGATGAGTTATGGTTGTGGTTGGGTCATGGTTATGGTTATGGTTGAGTTATGGTTATGGTTATGGATGAGTTATGGTTGTGGTTGGGTCATGGTTATGGTTATGGTTGGGTGGGCAGAATAATAAAACATCCAGAACCACACCAAATGTATTTATGCTTATGGCTATGGGTAGTTTTGTTTATAACCATGTTGAAGATCGGAGTTGAGAGTAGTGATGTCATGTATGATGTCATGTATGGTCTTGTGGAGAGTGCTGCATTATGAATTCTTTTCAGGGTATATTCAGTCTGTGTATAGTGACACTTTAGTCTGTTTTAACCTGCAGGCTGCTGTTCCACCTCGATGGCTTAGTTGGTGGTAGCAACATGTTTCAGGCTCACTGGGACATGTTTACTGTGGGATTGCGTCGCCTCTTCACCTTTTTAGAAGGCATTTGTTTTCTTCTCTCTCACCGGTGTTTTGCTCGTCCACTGCCGAGTGTTTTATTTTTGATGAAGTGAAGATCAGTGTTGTGTTTTCCAGCCTTGTCTCTTACTCACAGATTTCTATTCTTAAAGAGCCTGTGTGCAGTTTTACACTGACAGACACCTTCAGCACATACCTGTTATTTGTCATTATAAGCCCACTGTTACTGCTTTCTTGTTATTTACAGCAGGTAAAATAAATCTTGAACATATTAGTTTTCTAAATAAATATATTTGTAAATGGCATGAACTTCTCACTAGATGTTGATAAACAACACAGGAAATGACAGAGAGAAAAACTAGTGAACACATGAAGACTGTGTGGACGTCCTAACACCTGCTGAAGTCTCTAAGTAATTAAAAAGTGATCCTGCCACTAAGGCTACGTTCACACTGCAGGCGAAAGTGCATCAAATCCGACTTTTTTTGACCCTGTGTGACTAGGGATGGGTCCCGGTATCTGGTGCCATTATGGAAAAAACACAAACTTTGTCCAAAAACCTCTCATGTTTAGCTGTTTTCCACTTATTCTTTGGTCATTTTAGCCTTTTTGGCCAGGGTGAAGGGAGCATCTGCCATCAAACAAGAAGACAGCCGCATGTAGCTATGATGATGTTTGCTAGTTCACCTTACATGTATTAATGTAATAACGCTGTTAGCCTACTCAACGTAAATTACACACGAACAACATGAAGCTACTCACGCAGAGAAGAACGGCTGCTGCTGCATCATCATCCTCATCATTTCTGCTACACTGGCAGGGCGGGGCCAGGACTCTCCTCTTCGGGTTTTTGGGGGATGTTCTAACTCCGGGTCTGATAACAGGCACCACACCCGCAGTAGATGTGCTCGGTGTGAGGTCTCGCAGCAAGCTATCAAATACGGTGCATTTCTCGGCTTTTAACAAAACGCTATGCGTCGCCAGGTGTTTCATCAGATTCGAGGTGTTACCTCCTTTGACAGTATCACAGTATCAGCTTAAAGCACTTGTTGCTGCTGAGTTTGCATATTTTGCTGTGAAGTACAGCCAGACTTTGACCGCTTCGCCTTGGACATTTTTAATCTGTAGCTCTGCTCTAAAAGAACGTACGTACCTGGGCCCGCCTACTATCCTCGGAAACGTAAAATGATTGGCTAGAATCCAAAGTGTATCACAGCTCAGGAAAATAAAGCACCGAAATGTGCGCTGCTTTTCGGTCTGGTTACTACCGTTTATGTCAGAACATACCGGTACCCATCCCTATTGTTTAAGCACTGCTTCCAGCCAAGAGTGATGCCATATATGCCCCATAGCTGCAGAAAAGGCTAACATTGTTATCTTTTTACAAAAAACAGCTGAACATGAGAGGTTTTTGGACAAAGTTTGTGTTCTCCATTCTTTAAGCACCGGTTCGAGCACCGTTTAAGCACCGGCACCATTTCAAAAGTACCGGTTTGGTACTGGTATCGGATAAAACTTAAACAATACCCATCCCTATGTGCGACCAATATCCGATCATGGTGTGACAGTGTGAATGGCGCGAATCCAAGATCTTCAAATCTAATCTGGGTCACTCTCGTATGTGGCACTGAATCCGATACATATCTGTTTCAGGAAGCGACTGCTGTTTGATGGTCACGTCGCACTAAATCCGTCTTTTACGTCACTGACACAAGACAGACGCTGATTATCAGCGCCGGAGAAGACATCGTGAACGCTTCCTGACCATCCTGTGAAACTGTTGGGAAGACAATGTTGGAGAAACGTGAACATTTTATTTGTACTGTATAATCTGCAGCTATCCTTTGAAGCACCGCTCCTCTAAAACAGCAATCAGGATCATTATTAGGCCAAATGTAAATAATAAAATAACTTTATAACTTAAAGCAAAATTGGGAAACGTAAAGTCCGAAACAGTCAAACATACTGTTGCTCTGGGTCTAAACAGAGCGCGTTGTGTGTGACGTCTTCTTTTGTGCATGCGGCCGCTTTGAGCGTTCACACTAGAGCGCGTTTGCTGTCGCATTTTATTTGTAGAGTGAACGAGCAGACAAAAAAATCAGATTTGATCCAAAAATTGGAATTGAGCTTTAAGACCTGCAGAGTGAACGTAGGCTAAGTGCACATTGATACCAGCTGGCTCAGGCCCAACCAGAGGCCTATAAAAAGTTTCACCCTGAAACCTCTCATGATGTCATGATGTGACCTCTGTTGGCACTGGTTCCAGAAGCTTTACTGGACTACTGAAGGTTCCAGTGAGCTCTGTTAATAATAATCCAGAAGTGGGAAAGACATCATTTCACTGTAAACCAGGTGCTTCCTGCAAGGTTTCAGACGCAGACGAGTGAAACGACTTATCAGCAGGTACAGTTGCTTCAAAGTAAACGATAAGTAATGCACTCGTATGCACGCTCACCACGCAAGACTTCATAGCTGAAGCACAAACATAATGAGGTACATTTAAAGTTTGCTGAACAACATTTAGACAAGCCTGGGAAAAACTGGGAGAGTAGAGTCTGGTCACATGAGACCAAAGCTGACCTCTGGATGCCAGAATACACCCCATGTTTGGAGGTGAATGGCACTGCACCCCCAAAACACCAAATGGTGTGGGGCTGTTTTTCAGCATACAGCACTGTGATTCAGATAATTAAAGGATGAGTGGAAAAATGTCCTGAGAGTCTTGATAAAAACCTGCTGCCACCTACCAGGATGATGAAGATGAAACGAGGGGACAGTGATGCCAAACACAGCCAACAAACTCTGTTAGTTTCAGAGAGACAAACCAAAGCTGCTAGAATGACCCGGAACCTTCTGGACTGTGTGGCAGCACGGCGCCTGTGTGCACGTCTTCATGTGTTCAATGCTTGATCCCGGTGTCATTTCTCATTATTACACGTACTTGGAAATGTGCAAAGAATCAAAGCGTAGCTGTTTTACACTGAAAATAAAAATGAGCACATATATTGAAATGTGTGCTTTGAATGATTAGTTTTGTACAGCCACGCCAGTGTGAGACCTTTGATGCTGTTTCCATAGTAACCCTATAAGAAGACCGCCTTTGTTCTGGTGGCGGTGTTTTTGCTCGCACATGCAGACCCAGCAGAGGAAGCATGCATGTTTTTCATGTAGTTTAATATGATGACCCAGCCTTGAACTGTGGTTTAGCAGTTAGTCCTCATGGTAGGTGAAGCTGAAGGACCCTTTTTGTGGGGGTCTCCTCTCGTGTGCACTTTCCTGTGCACTCTAATGCTACTGCACACTTGAGTGCTCACCTCCACCAAATACTGACCGTTTCTTTTCTGTTTCCTTTTCCACTCTTTCTCCATTCTCATCTCTCCTCACCCGATCCTCTGCTCCATCTGCCTTTCTGCTCCCACCACCTCCTCTTTCCATCTCCCAAACACTGTTCCACCTCACCTCTGCGGCCCTCCTTTCCCATCACCAATTCACCTTTCCTCTTCTCTACCTCCACCCTTCCTGTTTCTCCTGTGATCGGCTCCTCTAGTCTCCAGAGGGGAAAGGCAGCGAGTCCCAGCCCACTCCAGTGACCAATCGAGAGCTTCTGGGCTCCCATCTCACTGCTGATAGGCTGGGCGGGTCTGTCCAGGTACTGAGAGGAAGGGTTGGCTCTGTCTGTCTGTCTGCCTGTCTGTCTGCATGACTTCCTCTGTCTCTGCAGAAGGGCTGATCTCAAGTCTGTTACAAAGCTGAAATATCCCCACACGCGGGACCAGTTCTTACCACATCATGTTTGATAGTGTCCTACATTAATTTGGCAGTATTTATGTCTTCACCCTTCTGTTACTGTCAGCTTTAGAGGGGGGGCTCCTCTGTAGATGGAGAAGAGGTTACAAAGGTCACGTGATGATGTTTGAACACATCAGTGACAAAGAACCATCAGTTCATAATTAGCAGATTAGTTATTGCTGAAAAACCAAAAGTGGAACTTGTGGCTCTGCTGATGAAACGTTTAGTCAAGTATCCAGATTACTTAAACGTGTTGATCATCGTTTGTGTGCACAAGTTACACCTTTTCCAATTGCCCGATCAAAGATCAGCTGGTGAGGTGGATGTGTCGGTGTTGCTGTTTGCCTCGAATACATGTGACATGGTGGTAACAGCGTCACGACGGCAAACACTTTATCTGGCAGCTGTGTCGTGCTGCGTGTCGTGCCCAGCAAACGTGCGGCGACATCAAATCAAATGTTTGGTCTGTGATTTCTGCAGGTGTGGAAGCAACACGCAGAGCTTCACAGCAGCATGTGTAGCACTGTGAGATAAATATAATGAACAAGGCAAAGATGATTTGTATACACGAGTCTGCTGTCATGTTGCTAAACACGTGTCCCCTCTGGTGACCTGTGAGCGTTTGGAATGGCGGTGGCGTGTTTTTAACACAAAGCGTTGGCAGCTGCTTTGGTCAGACGCACGCTCGGCCTCGTTCTCGTCACTTCTCTCTGACGTGTGAGAGGTTTGAGGAAGATTTCAAAGAAACGAAAAAGCAAACATTTTCATCAGCAGTAGAAACCGCGTGAAACAAACGGAGCCATCGAGCAGACGTGCCGTGTGTGCTGCATGGCAGTAAAACATGTGGACGTGTGTGCAGAGCTGTTGTGTCCACATCAAGCTCAAATTCATCCTCTCGTCTGTGTGTGAAGAGTTTTAGTGTTTAATGAAAAACCCCAAATTGACCCCAAACGCCACCTGGGTGGGAACGAGCAGTTGGATCTGACTGAATGTGGACATAATGTCGACTTTTTTGATTTCTTTTCTTTGTTCCACCAAATTTCAGAAGTGTGACCTCTGTGCTCATCACGCTTCTCCAATTCTGTCCTTCAGGTGATGAGTTCAACCAACGGTGAGCTGAATACGGATGACCCCACTGCAGGACACTCCAATGCACCAATCACAGCCAACCCAGAGGTTGAAGTCGCTGACGATACCAAGTAAGAATTCAAGAATTACAATCTTTTTTTATTTTTCACTTCAGTGTAGGTTCAGTTTTTTCTTTCAGCTCAGATTTAAACTGAGGAAACGAGACGTTCCTGTGGGCGGTGCTGTAACACACTCACACCCAGCATCACTGCTTCACACACACAGTAGACTTTTACTCTGAAACTTCCTGCTTCAGGAAGTGCTGACTCTGTCACAGTGCTGTGTGATTGTATCATCAGCTAGCTGTGCGCCTCTCAGCCACTGCACAGGCTGAGCCCATCTTTGGGGATAACACAGTAATAACTGTTTTGGGAACATTACATATTAATAATGTAATCAGCAGTGATGGAGCAGACGATGGGACACACAGGAGGCTATAGAGATCGACAGACCACGTGACTTTCGTGCATTGCATTGTGGGTACAAGTGGCAGCAAAGTCAAAACACTACATCAAGCGCTAGTATTTCCAGCACCGCTAATCATTAATTCTGTGGTTTTAATCCCTACTTGCATTTTATTTGCCCCCAAAAACAGCTCTGTACAAAACGACAGAAACACGGCAGCTCTGTACGAAGACAGAAAGGTAGGAGGAAAAACTGAAAGGAGTGGAAGGGTCAGACCCACACGAGCACAGAGTGGAGTAAGCACGTTAGCGTGCTGCACAACTTTCATCACGCACACATTTATTATTATGTGGTCCTAAGTGTGAGCGCACACACTCAACATGTTTAGTAACTTCAGATCCTGCAACAAGCCCAGGGCCAGTTTACTTTGGTGATTTGGACGATTCCATCTCACAGCTGCTGTTACAGACCAACACCATGTATTTGTCCTTTCAGGTTGTAGTGTTACACAACATTTTCAGATCTAGTAGAAATAAAACGAGTGTTTCGTAATTCATTCAATTTGTTGTCTTTATTTATAACTGGCATTATTGTTTCGTTCTGTTACAGAATATTACAGGAAAGAGGCAACGTTGTAAAAATCCATCAGCTTTATTAGCTGCTTCGGTGAAAAACAAATCAACAATGCAAAACAACATACTGAAACAGTTATTCATCACTTGATTGCTTCAATACAACACTTGGGCACATGTATGCAGACGTTTCGTGGCTGTTTTGATCTCGCGCTCTCTCTTCACCGATCAAATCTCGCTGTGTTAGCAGCTTTAAACTCGGTCTGACCCAGGCTGATGGAGGGGCCCAGTCTGGATCACATCCCAGCATTTTGTAGGCTGGTTTTCCTACAAAACACAACAAACGTTAGTCCACAAAACCACAGTGAACAAAGCAGCAAAGCAACGAATTCAATTCAAATCAATATAAGATTTATTTGTAACCTACATCAACAAAAAATGTTGAAATGCTTGGAGCAGACTAACCTGTGAGCTGCAGTGTTCTGGGACGTTATATTTGGTCTTCAAATGGCTGCAATCCAGGCCATCCGTCGCCTCTTTGGTACTTCGGAAACATGACTTGAACAATTTCTCTTCCACGATGGAATCCGATAAAAACGATCTCTTTACCCGTCGGCTTCCCCTGGCTGTCATGTGACTATTGCAGTTAATAATACAACAGCTTCTTGCCATTCTTTGTTTCTTTTTATCACTGTGTGACTGTTTTCATATGAAAGCCTGCGTGCACTAGTACCACTTGCCACTCGTACCTACAATCCTTTGCGGTTTTACCCCAGAAATGACGTCACATTTTTAATCTCTGTCATGGGCCTCTTTCACTGCAGGAGCTACTGGGTGTTTTTTGGGTGCTGCACACCTTTTTATTTGTGCCCGTTGCAGTATCGCCCCCTGTAGGAAGTCTTAAAACGCTGCCACAGCAGGGCAGCATTTTAAATCCCCAGCAGAACAAAGGAAGGGGATCGGTGACAGCGTGCATGCACCACATGCGTGCACCACATGCTCGGCTATGCAGCATGTGGTGCGGTGTGGCAGCATCACCGTGGCTGCTGCTGTGCACAGATACACAGAACATGTAAATGACAGACTGTTAACAGCAGCTTGTGTGTTGCAGGTGCTGCTGTTTCTTCAAGAGGAGGAAGAGGAAAGCTCTCCAGAGACACAAATGAAGACAAACAAGGGAACCTGTGGCTCTCCTCTTCACATCTGTTCTTTTTGTTTCTTTCTCTCACCCCTGTCCTCTTCCTCACCTCTGCTAACGGGTGTTAGCTGGTATACTGGTTTCTACTGGTCTGGACCGAGCAGTGAAGAGAGCGTTTGCTGCCTCTACCAGCAACGATCCCCTTGTGTATTTATGGCCAAAGACTGAAGTGAAACCAGAGCAGCACAGACTGCTGCAGGGAAACATGTGGCCGTAAGACTACAGCTGATGGACTGAAAAACAAGTTGGCGACTGGATTCAGCTGCTTTCCTGGCCGACTGGCTTCTCACTTTCCCCCTTTCCCGTTACTGAGCGGTTCAGAGGAGAGACGAGTGTGTTTGTGAGGATATATGAGAGAGGACTCCAAATACAAGCGTGCAATGAGTCACACGTGCACACCCACTGCACACTTTTCTGGAGCTCATTGCAAATCGATTTCATGGACAAAGAGATGCAGCTCACGCAGTCATTCAAGTTTTTATTCCTTAGGGTCAAAGGAAGAGCACTGTGAGTGGACTGGACTATTTCCTGAAATGGACCAGGCTCGGTGAATTCCTGAATCCCTTTCAGAGGAAAAACCCACGACCACCAGAATCAAAAGTTTAAAAGAAGTTTATGTAAAATCGATGCTTTGTTTCCTGTTTTAATTTGTAACTAAAAACAGAAAAGACTTCTGTTTTCATCCTGCTTTCCCATGATTTCAGTTGTTCACAAACTTTGTGTTTTGTAGTTTCTAGTGTGTTCCTCAAAATGTTTTTTTCCTAAATAACTTTTAATTTTCTTTTTTTTCTTTCCCCCTCTTCCTCTCTGGGTTGGGGGATGGGACGTCAGATAACTCCATTAAAAAACAACCAAACAACTTTAAAGCTGAGCTTCATTCAGGCTGTAATCCGTCCATTCATGTGTTTCTACCTCTCACAAACCGTGCTGGCAGCCCAGAGTCCAGTCCTTACATTCAGCCTCTACTGGGAAATGTTGAGGACTAGACCCAGAACACGCCTGTCATGTTCCAGACTCTGCTGGGGCTGCTACATGTTGGCATCATTGACCGTGTTCAGCAGCTCTTCCCTCAGGTTTATGTGATGCTTTCATCAGCTCCATGTACACAAGGAGTCAAAATAGTTTTAATAAGGAAGTAAAAACACAAGTGCAGTCACTACGGTAACAGCACAATAGATTTCTTTGTATTCATAAACACAAATGCAGTACAAGCTGCCTGTGCTTTGACAGTCCTGACATGAGAATGCATGAACTGAACTGATTTGTCAACCATTCATTAGACTCTGTTTAGACTGAGGCGGGCATGGAAGCTGTGAAAGTGGTGTGAACAGGGTCCAGTGGGCTGGTAATGTGTGCAAAGTCCATCCTGGTTACCTGTTACCATGCTTACATTTCCTGACAAAGCAAAAAGTTCAAGTTGAGCTTTGTGGCTGTTTCTAGTAATAAAGCACCGTATTTAACAAGTACCTGAAGATGGTGCGAGTAAAGTACCAGCTTACAGTAATTCATCCTGAGGTGACCTAGTTCCCTGGTGTCCTCCATTAATGGCTAATGGAAACTACCATTTAACACATGCAAATGTTACAGCCCAGGTGAGCGGGCACAGCTGTGGCCCACTCAGCGGGTCGGTCATTGTTGTTGAATTTACACTTCTGGGATTTCTGAAGTCTGCTTCAGCAGGGCAGTTAATGTCAGGCTGAAGAGGAAGAGGAAGTGTGGCTGGCATTGATCCTAACAGCTGATGTATCTGCAGCTCTGACGGATGAACTTTAGTAACGTGTCTTTGCACCAGGACACTGGGACAGGGATTTCTGCGACAGCAAAGACGGAGGTAACATTTCAGGACTCAAAGTTTGATGAAATAAGAAGTTATTTTTGCAGCTGCTCAAAGTAACCGTGCAGATAAATGTCCGGAGTTCGGGCTTGGATGGATAAAGTAGTGTTGTTATACAGCTTGACTGTGTCATGGAGAAACTGCTCACGCTTGCTGGATCCGCGGGTTGTTTCAACCACGTGGGTTTCCTGGCTGCCTCGTCGCGCTTTACTTTTGTTTAAAATAATCACTCCCTTTGATCGTCGTGCTGTCTCTGCGCTCTGAATCAAGCGCTAACATCACGAGGTCTGAAGTGTGCGTCACGTGAACAAGGTAACTCTGCGGGCTCCAGCTATTGGCTGAAAGGAGCAAGACGGCTTCCCCATTGGGCAGTTTCTACTACGTCATCTTCGCCGGTCTTGTTTACATCTGATTGTGTTTTGTGTGCAGGTTTGTAGCCGGTTAGCTGAAGGTAAGCGGAGGAGCTGCGCTTCTGTATTTACCGGTTACATGTTCAGTCTCCGGTCTTTTCTTCATCTTTGTACCGTAACATGTCCCGGGGTGACTTTTCATTCGCTGCCTGTTGTGTTGTGATGTAAGTGGAGCTGTGCGGCGGTGAAATTCCCCTTCGCCCACTGATGCGCTTCTGTTTCGGTTTTCCTTCCTCTCAGACGCTCCTCCCGGCTTGGCCACATCGCTGCATGTCACCTGATTTCAAGAGGAAACTGGCACCTGAATTAAAGGGACTGACTAGCTGGTTAAGTTGCGACACATGCTCTTACTAAACCGGATGGTAAAACCGTATAAAGGAGATCAGTCGTAAAAAGGGGAACCGAAACGGGGCTGTCGACATTCAGCCTCCTTCCCCCAGACGTGGAAAAAGCTAGCCGAAGCTCCTCTCGTGTAAGCTGGGCTCTGGTCTTCCTCCAGCCGGGATGTCGGACACGGACGGTTCTCTCCCTCTGCTGAAGAGGCTCAGCTACGCGGTGGGGCACTTTCTCAACGACCTGTGTGCCTCCATGTGGTTCACATATCTGCTGGTTTTCTACCACTCGGTGCTGGGATTCCAAAACACGAGTGCAGGTTAGTCCGCGTGTCGTCCTCAGCGCGGCCGGTGTTCCAGATCTACTGGCGTTTAGATCAACTGGCGTTGGTCGAACAGATGTGTGGCAGTCTTGCGTTTCAGGAGCTGCTACCGACAAACCAGCAAAAAACGCCAAATGTGTCACCTGTGACACTTGTGAGGTTGTCTCAAACACACTCCGTCAGTCTTGATGCTGTTGAACAACAAAATGTTTAAAATGTGGCGAGTTTACCTGGTGATATCCTCACGCGCGACGCGATCGCGAAAACAGCAAACAGTTAACACCACGCCGATGTTGTTCACAGGACACAAAGAGTAAACGATCGGGAGACTCTTGTCGTCGTTATCGTTCCCCTCGCACGGTTTATTTCTCCGAATTCAGCGTTTTTGCTTCACAACTACAGCGTGCTGTTTACTTTGTGCACTAACATGGAGTCGAGTCAACCAGCGCCACCTCTGGCCAAGTGCCACAGCCTACAGCCAGATCAGCCTGTGACACACATCTGCACCACGTTTGAATTCGTGTCATGCACATTTGTACCTTTCAATTGTGTCTGTTTGTGCGTCATGCAAACAAACCTTTGAAATGAATGAAATGATATCATATATTTATTATCAGCCTACATTTGTACAAAATGCCAAATGACATACACATAAGAATCACCATCCTGATATCAATACTTTTGCCCATACGAAAAATGTCGTGAACACACTAATATTTCACCAGTGTTGTAACATCACATGTCGTTAGCGTAGTCTGCCTGTGTCTGCCCTCTGCAAACAAACATGTTAGAGTTGGTTGTGATATACAGTCTGCATAAGTGTGGTCAATCTAATAGACATTTATAAGGAGATGGCAGTTACTGTGAATGTACAGCAGTTACACAGTGATTAGTAATAAACAGTCAGACAATGACTCTGACAATCTCATTCAATCTTGCAGACTGAATGCACCTTCTGTGGAAAGTGGTACCACACAGTGTGTGTGGACTTCCCCTGTGCAGAAGGCGACTACAAATGTTGTGGGTGCTAAATAAACAGAAACAAATGATCCCTGTTGTCTTTGCTTACTGATTGTTTTTAGTGTTGACAATCCACATTGCTGGCATTGCATCTTTCAACATGTTTGTGGGTAGATTTGGATGTACCAGGGGTAAGTGCAGCCACTCAGCCTCTACTCAATGTGATCATAGCAGCAGGTGCAGATGTGTCACAAGTTAATCTAGTAGTGGGCTATGGTCATGTGTTAGTGGTGGGAACAGTCATATCCACTCACTCTCACTGGCTGTTTATTACTAATCACTGTGTAACTGCTGTGAATTCACAGTAACTGCCGTCTCCTTACAAATCTTCATTGGATTAACCACACTTATACAGACTGTATATAACTCCAGCCATGTTGATGAATTGCCTATATTGGCTGGAAATATTCATTTCCAGGTAAAGGACACAGACAGACGATGCTTACAGGATGTGATGTGACAACACTAATGAAATATTGATGTGTCATATTTGTCCAAGGCGTGTTTCATTGTTATGGAAAAAGAGAATATTAAAATCATGATGACCAATTGGAGTGGTGATTTCTATGACTTTGTGTATATAATTTGGCATTTTGTACAAATGTAGGCCAATAAGGAATATATGATATCATTTCATTCTTTTCAAAGGTTTGTTTGCATGACGCACAAACACACAATTGAAAGGTACAAATGTGCATGACACGAATTCAAACGTGCTGCAGATGTGTGTCACAGGTTGATCTGGCTGTAGGCTGTGGCACTTGGCCAGAGGTGGCGCTGGTTGACTCGACTCCATGTTAGTGCACAAAGTAAACTGCTCGCTGTAGTTGTGAAGCAAAAACGCTGAAACCGGAGAAATAAACCGTGCGAGGGGAACGATAACGACGACTAGAGTCTCCCGATCGTTGACTCTTGCTGTCCTGTGAACAACAACGGCGTGGTGTTACTTGTTTGCTGTTTTCGCGATCGCGTCGCGCGTGAGGATATCACCAGGTAAACTCGCCACATTTTAAACATTTTGTTGTTCAACAGCATCAAGACTGACGGAGTGTGTTTGAGACAACCTCACAAGTGTCACAGGTGACACATTTGGCGTTTTTTTGCTGGTTTGTCGGTAGCAGCTCCTGAAACGCAAGACTGCCACACATCTGTTCGACCAACGCCAGTTGATCTAAACGCCAGTAGATCTGGAACACCGGTACTCGCGGGTCATGTTTGCACATCGCCAGGCTTTGTTTTCTCTGACGAGCCTCACAGCAGTGCTGTGGGGGTCATTATGTCACCCAGTGTAACATGTGCTGCTTAACATCTTTAAAGTTTCAGTTCTGACGTCTTCGTGACGCCATCACTGGATGACGTTCACACTCTGACGTCACCACCACGTGTCACGTCTTTGTCCACACGCGGGAGTTGGATTAGGTCTTTTCCTGAGCCCAGCTGAGCGTGATGAATGGTTTCAATTCAATTCAATTTTATTTATATAGCGCCAAATCACAACAAAAGGCGCTTCATAGGTACAGAGAAAAACCCAACAATCAGATGACCCCCTATGAGCAGCACTTTGGCGACAGTGGGAAGGAAAAACTCCCTTTTAACAGGAAGAAACCTCCAGCAGAACCAGGCGCAGGGAGGGGCGGGGCCATCTGCTGTGATTGGTTGGGGTGAGAGAAGGAAGACAGGATAAAGACATGCTGTGGAAGAGAGACAGAGGTTAATAACAGATATGATTCAATGCAGAGAGGTCTGTTAACACATAGTGAGTGAAGAAGAAACACCCAGTGCATCATGGGAATCCCCGGCAGCCTACGTCTATTGCAGCATAACTAAGGGAGGATTCAGGGTCACCTGGTCCAGCCCTAACTATATGCTTTAGCAAAAAGGAAAGTTTGAAGCCTAATCTTGAAAGTAGAGATAGTGTCTGTCTCCTGAATCCAAACTGGAAGCTGGTTCCACAGAAGAGGGGCCTGAAAACTGAAGGCTCTGCCTCCCATTCTACTTTTAAATACTCTAGGAACAACAAGTAGGCCTGCAGAGCGAGAGCGAAGTGCTCTAATAGGGTGATATGGTACTACAAGGTCATTAAGATAAGATGGGGCCTGATTATTTAAGACCTGTATTTCACTGTCTTTGTCTCTGCACATCCGTCCTCATTTACTGTGAGGACTACTCACAGTTTAACAGTTTAGCTTCAGCGTGCGGTGCTGTAACACCAAGGTGCAGACGGATATAAGTGACTGTGTCCTTGCTGTTGTTGTGTCTGTTCTCAGTGATTGTTGCAGTAGGTCACAGCGTGTCTCCTTTGGTGCAGGTGTGCTTTTGCTGGTCGGGCAGGTAGCCGATGGTATCTGTACGCCTCTTATTGGCTACGAGTCCGACCGAAGCCCCGGCTGTAGAAACTACGGCAAGAGGAAGACGTGGCATTTAGTTGGTAAGTACACAAAGTGAAAGCAGAGCCCTTTGTCTCTCATATATAAATACATCTGTATATGCGCATGGATATGTCTCAGTCAGATAAACCTCTGTGTTCATAGTGTTCAGCAGAGGTTAAGTTTCAACTGCTTTGGTGTTAATGACATTAAATCCATGCGCCATAGAGGGGCGACACTGAGACCCCTGAACAGATGCTGCTGCAGACATTTTCTCCTCCTCTTTAAAGCCTGACTGGCATTCACCATGAAACACCACAATGGGCAGGTCCACTGCAGCACAACCCGCAGCTCTGGTACCAACCAGCCACTACTGTTTATCCTAAAATGAACACGTTAGATCATGCTCAGTTCTTTGTTGCTAACCTATGAGCATGAATAATAGCTGAGATATTTATAAATAATGTCATACGGTCACCGCTGTCATCGTGACAGCACAGAGTGCAGGTTTTAGTCGTCACTGCACATCAATGACTTGGTGTGTGATTCTCTCAGAGGTCATGTGCCCTGAGAGTCATTAAGCTGCGTTTGAGTGACGTCTTCATTTTTATTTCTTTATTTTTGGGTGTCGTTTTGTTTTAGGGCCTCGTGGACCTGAGACACCAGTCAGTCCTCTGGTCATAGTTACTAACACGTGCTATGGGTAACATACTGTGAGATGCTGTCTGTAGGCAGCATGTGCACAGAGTATGTGTATTCTTATGGCAGTGATAGCCATACTGGGAATAGTGATGTTTTTGAAGATAAGCTGAGTCTTTTCAGTTTTTGCTGAGTGGAAATAAAAGCTGATTGTTTCTGAGCCCAAAACAATCAGCTTAGCCTTTCAGGAGAAACAGTGTTGTGAGCAGATTTACCGCGAAATCTGAAAGCTCTGCTTTTTAGGGTTGGTGTGTAAACTCTCGTGACTACAGACAGAGATCGACGTTCCCACCGTTCCCATTTCAAGTGCATAATCCCAACTATGGTGGCTGCTGGAGACCAAACATCAGAAACATTCAGTTTAGACAAAGTTTGCCTTAAACGCTTCAATCCCACCACAACACACAGAAACACTGCTGGATATGACGTCCCTGGAAAATTAAATCATCTTCATTCAAGTTGGATTTTGTTTAGTTTGATGATAACAGCCGTGAAGTTGTTTGTTACTCCAGGACTTTCAGTACATCGACTCGGTTCAGTTAAATGTGAGTGGCTGGTGAGACTTAAAATGCACTTATAAAAATTTAGGGCTAAAGTAAAAGATGTGCGTGGATATTGCCCCGTCTCATGACTTTAATTGTTTACCGTGCTATTTTCCAGGAAAGTCTGCCATATGAACCAAAAGGTCAAGGTAGGTTTGCACTGATTAACCACAGTCAGCCTGCTGTGCATGTATACATATACATGGAAAGACTGTGCTCCAACACCTACCGTGGATTTTATTGATCAGCTTCACATGATACGTTTTAACAACTTAACGCTGTGCAAACAAGAGCCCCGTAGGGAAACAGGCTGAGGCTTGTGCATATTGTTGCCTATTGTGTTACCAAAGCAGCTGTCAAGCAGGAACAAAAGCACAGAACTAAAAGCAGCGGTGCTGAGACGTATGAAAGTTTCCCCAGAGTTCTCGTTGGGCGACTGCGTCATCTGGTTGCCAAGCTGCTGTGCAACATCTGCTGAAATAGTCCTGATGCATGCAGAAGGCAGATGAGGGGAAACCAAACCCCTGTTAGCCACTGAGGTCAGCTGTGAAGAGCTCTGTTCTCATTATGTTCCTCTATGTGCTCATCTGGTACTAGTTAATGGGGAGGGGGTAAATGAAAAACCAATAATACATAGATATGATCCGCGTTGTGTCATCTCTTTGCTTCTGTATGTGTTTACATCCAGGTACACTGAGCGTAGTGCTCTCCTTTGCCTTCATCTTTAACCAGTGTGTGGGCTGCAGCTTCCTCACCCCTCAGTGGGCCAGTCTAATCTACTTCGTCCCATTCATCATCATCTTTCAGTTCGGCTGGGCCGCCACGCAGATCTCTCACCTGTCCCTCATCCCAGAGCTGGTCACTTGTGAGCATGCTAAAGTAGAGCTCACCGCGTACAGGTTAATACACGCGTGCTTTACATGACGAGAATCAAAAGATAGATGCACATCCCAAAGGTTGATGCTGTTCATCTGGATGTTTTCAGTGGCAGAAACTGAAAACATCCAGGAAGTGACCTCACAGCCCAGCGCTCAGTCAGCTGGTTTCAGTCACCTGTTTATAAGGTTGAAACCTGCAGTCAGCTGATGAGGATGAAACGTTTCTCCCACTGAAAACATCCAGATGAACAGAATCACCCTTTTCATGTTTCCTCACCTTGAACGTGCATCACGGTGTGAACGTCCACTCTGTGCTTTGTGTGTGGGAGCAGGTACGCGTTCACAGTGATAGCCAACATCACCGTGTATGGAGTGGCTTACCTGCTGTTTCACGTCCAGGCTGGAGAGGATGAAGACCCTGATTCACTGGGACCAGCAGACATCATCATCTTCAGGGTGAGCAGGCTGACGCGTGGGCATAGCTGCGAGCACAGCACGGTGTAGCAGCATCAGAGTGGGGCTGAAAGCTGTTGGAGTTCAAGCCTCTGGCTCTGCCAGCGTACTCTGTAAGACTGTGAATGTAGATGTGTACTGTGGAAAAAACCCAGGATGTAAATGTCTCTTCCTACACTTGTTTTTGCAGAAAGGTGCACGTTTCTATTAGTTTTTATTCAAGCAGAAAATACAGACCCAGGATTCTTGTGTTTGTTGTTAATGTTATGTTTGTGCTTGGTGCTCCCACCTGCAGTTTTCTGTGTACACGAGCAGATCAGGACAGTGGTGAGGTTTCTCTGGGTTTGTGGCAGCTTTGAACACAAACACTGCTGTATATCCTGCTGCTGCACAAACATGCTTCAGCAGAACTCTGTGCAGGGCTGTGACGGGAAGCAGATTCATTATTCACTTGGCTTTCTGTGAGTGCTGCCTCCTCGACGCAGTCACAAGATTAAGAAGCTTTGGGTTGATCATCCAGGTTTCCCTCTGTTCTACAACAAAGCCTCCTTGAACCTAATTACCTTCATTTGCACACAGGAACAGGCAGTAACAGTGTGACAGCAAAGTTGTGTACTTTTCTTTTTTGTATTTATATGGTGACGACTGTACAGACCACATAAAGCCATCAATGATACTTTTGCACTCAGCATATAAAGATGGCGGCCGCGCTGCATCTGGATGATATTTACTGTGTAGATCAGCTTTTAAAGAGGGGAGACGAAGCTCGCCGGCCACAGCAGAAGCTGCCGGGCTGACAGGTGGGACAGAAATGAACAGTCGATAGAAACGGTGATCCCAGGGTTTGATAACTCCGCCCACTCAGGGCAGCAGGAGCTTGTTTGTAGCAGCGATGATGAGGTGTGCCACGCTGTGTGTAATTGCAGAATCTGTCACTAATTGTTTTGGGGATCGGTGTCGTCTTCTCCGTCGTTTTCCACGTGGGAACAAAAGAGAGCAATGGAGCAAGCGAGGAGTCGGAGGAGGCCGAGGGGGAGCGGAGGCCACTGCTGCCGCGCTCCAACACCTTCTCGTCTCTCCTGCAGTGGAAATGCTGGCTGCGACAGCCTTCTTTCTACCAGGTATGGAGCTTTGAATGACTTAAGCACTGACGCCACCTCCACCCGAACCTCTTCAGAATGACGGGAGCAGCTTCCAAGGCTGGGCGGGCGTCAGCGCCCGTTCAGCTTGAGATGTAGGATTTTGATATCGTAGCTGCATCAGCAGACCTGCTCGCTGTGTCTCTGCAGGTGGCCGTGCTCTACATGTCCACCAGGCTGATCGTCAACCTGTCTCAGACGTACATCTCCATGTATCTCATCAACACTCTGGGGCTGCCAAAGGTGACGGGAAATCGTCCAGTTCACCCGTAACACGCTGGGTTGTCGTCACGCGCTCATCTTCTGCTTGTTTTTTCCTCCCAACAGAAGTTCATAGCTACCATCCCATTGGTGATGTACGTGAGCGGCTTCCTGTCCTCCTTTATCATGAAGCCTGTCAGCAAACTCATTGGGAAATGTGTAAGTAAACCAGGTCAGGTTTCTGAAAGCAGCACGAGTGGCTCTGAGGGACTCGCTGCGCTCCTCGCTGTAGAAAACAAAACGTCATATTTGTTCTTGTCAGTCACGCTGACACGATTGCACCACAGAAATGGGGAAGGTGGAGCCTGTGCTGTGTTCACAGTAACAATACTTCATTACTCAGTAACAGGATGTGATTGCTTCTGTATCTGCATCATCAAAAAGGCAGAAGTGGGTCACTGTCATGTGTCTTCTGTCCTCTGATTGGTCCAGCTTACTTACTTCGTGGGCCTGCTGCTGATCATGGCGTTCTCGTATTGGGTGCTGCTGGACGTCACCATGGGTCAGCAGGTATACGGGGCGGCCGTGCTGCTGGGGGCCGGGTCCGCCACCATCCTGGTCATATCGCTCGCCATGACTGCGGAGCTCATTGCAGATCAGACGGTAAGACGTGCGTGAAAGGCCGAGGCGGAGGACGAAGGATCCTGTTGTTTGAGCGAATTTGTTCATCTCTTTGCAGCAAAGCGCAGCGTTCGTGTACGGAGCCATGAGTTTCACTGACAAGCTGGCCAATGGACTGGCAGTGATGATCATTCAGGCCCTGCATCCCTGCCAGTTAGTACACGCACACACACGCACACACGCGCACACACACACGCACACACGCGCACACACACACACACACACACACACACACGCACACACACACGCACACACACACACGCACACACACACACACACACGCACGCACACACACACACACGCACACTAGAATCTGGCAGAGTGTGTGTGTCCTCCATCCTGATGCCTGAGTGTGAACGCTGCACCACTGTGGCCTCTGTGTCTCGGTGACAGTCTGCTGAGAATCATTGAGGTTTTTATTGTTAATTAAAGCAAAATTAAAACCCTTAAAACTGATGTCATTAACTAAAACTCTGCAGATGTGATCAGTGTCAGGTTGTAGGACGACTTGGTTACTTGTTCTGATCAACGGCGTCAGATAGAAACAGTAAACATGTCAAACAGTTACATGTGCACACGTCCGGTACTGTGCTGCTAGGACACACACGTGTGTGTGTGTGTTTAAAAAGAACCCATCCTGACAGTAAACTCTTCTGTCTGTGTGTGTGTGTGTGTGTGTGTGTGTGTGTGTGTGTGTGTGTGTGTGTGTGTGTGTGTGACAGCACTGTGGTGTGCTGTCCTGCCTGTGTGTGGTTCTACCATTACATCATGGTCATCGTAACGGGAGGCGTTTCCATCGTCGCAGCTTTGGCCCTTTGCTCCATCCTCATCTGGCCAATCAAGATCAGAGGGCGTAAGTCTCTCTCTCTCTCACACACACACACACACACACACACACACACACACACACACACACACACACACACACACTGTTTCTTGTGCGTCTTCACCTTTTCACTGTGTGTGTTTGCAGGTGCTCTGCCAATCATCTCCAGTGAAGCAAATGGAATCAACTGACAGGGCTCCTCCCACATCATCTCACCACGGGGAACTTTTTCAGGGAACGGCAGGAATCCTGTGGGACTTCCTGACCCGCTGCTGAAACCAAGAAGCTTTCTGTTTTTAAACTGAGATTTGCATCCTTTCATAACCTTGTTTTGTCTTCATTTTCCAACAAACCTCTGGCGTCGGACTACAGGCCAGCAAACACGTGCACAGCTGCACCTGCACTGCTTTAAAGAATTGAGTCGCACAATAAGCTAGTTTGTAATGATTTTTGAGTACAGTGGCTGCAGCTGATTTCCTCTCACCTCTGACCCCCATGATTTTCACTGTGCACATGACAGGCCCGGCTCTGCAGCACTTATTTCCTTTTACTACACGGGGTCAGCCTGAAATTCCCTAAATGTGAATGAAGCCACTACACGGAGTTTGGAAAATGATGAGCAAACAGTTGTGCTCCTTAAACAGACATCAAACATGTTTCACACGTGCACTGTGCAGGAGAGCAGGGCTGGCTGCATGTCGCATTAATGTCCTGGATGACAAAGGGAACCGAGCCCCTGCTCGGAGGAGGACGTGAACGCCGTTCGGTGTCCTCAGCAGTAAAATCTTCCCCAGGTTTCACTAAAAGAGTCATTCCACTACCCCCGCTACCATTGGACACACAAGGCCGTCTGTACAGCGTGCAGGCTGACGGCGAGGAGGATGCAGCACAGACGACACTAATACAAGCGTTTACCTCGAAGACGTTTGACTGGACTCGCTCAGTGACGCAGGTCAGAGGACGTCCCTGCTGAGCTTCACCGGCTTGTTTCCAGTTGTGCTGTCCTGGAATTTGTCCCTCAAATGTTATGTAAACTGGAATCAAATGGAAGATGAATCACGTTTGTAATTAAGTGAGTTGATGAGCAGAGCTGTGTCTGACATTTAAACGCTTCAAAGGGATCAAATGTATTTAATGTGTGCATAGGAGGGAAGGTGGTGTTGGACCAGAGCTTTGTAACTATCAGCAGGACCTTTTTACTTTGTCTTCTACCTGTGTGATAAATCCTTTATTAAACAGGAGTCATTCCTCTGGTACGTTCTTCTTCTCAGCTGTGAACAGTTGCTACAGACGTCTGTCCCCGAACAGAAGCTGGCAGGTTAGAATATTCATACAGTATGAAACCGCTGCTTCTAACTACAGCCAGTTTTATGGTCGCAGCAGCAGAGCTGCGACCCCTCGACCGTAACAGAGCTCACTATAACTCAGGGGTGTCCAGCTCCAGGCCTGGAGGGTCCTGCAGGTTTAGATCTGACCCTGGGTCAGCACACCTGAATGTCACAGTTCATTCCCAGGTCTCTGGAGAACTTCAGGACATGTTGAGGTCATTTAGCCATTTAAATCAGCTGTGATGGATCGAGGACACGTCTAAAGCCTGCAGGCCCCCCAGGCCTGGAGCTGGACACCTCTGGTGTAACTACTGATATTGTCACCCACTCCCACTCAGTCTGATTTAAACTTCATCATCACTCACGATGCAACCGGAAACCTGCACCTCCCAACACGTGCAACCACACGCAGCCCGCAACGCCTGAAAGGCGTGGAAGGTCCTACGGGTCATAGATTTCCCACAGTGGAGCAACTCCCCACCAGCTGTGATCATAGCTTTGAGTCTGTCTTCACGTGTCCCAGCACCAAACACACTTATTCACATCACCAACACGGTGCAGCGTGGACCATCGACGAGTGGCACGCACATCCACGCACCGTTTCTGCTCTGGCAGCTCCGTATGCTCCGCCCCTCCTCCGCACACGCCCACATCAAAGTGCAACCTGAACTGTTGCTATTCTCATCCCACCTTCACACACACGTATCCTGTTTCTGCTGACCTTCCTTTGTCGTTCTGTCCCTCCACCTCTGCAGAGGCTCCACCCTAAAACCTTTGACTGTAGACCTCAGCACGTCTCGTGTGCCCAGCACTTTCACAAGCGTCTGTGTCCCTGCAGAGCACAGCTCTCCTAGCTCCCATCCTGTGTTTTCTCCATAGACCATAGGTGTCAAACTCTGGCCCGCGGGCCAAATTTGGCCTAATTACATTTGGCCCGCGAAGCCATACCAAATGACTATCAGAGCTGGCCTGCTGGTATTACACTGCTAATATATATATTGTTTAGTATTAAGCTTTGCTTGTTCCATATTCAGTTTTCCAGCAAAACCTGTTTGAGTCCATAAGAAAAGATTCATTCTCATATCTGGAGGAATAAATATATTTCAATAAATATTAACGTTAGCCCGCAACTTTGTTCCAGTTTTGAATTTTGGCCCACTGTGTGTTAGAGTTTGACACCCCTGCTGTAGACGGTGCAGTTCCTGTACTCCATCAACACCCAAGCAAACGGCTCTGCTGTTTCTTGGTGCTTCCTCCATCTCCAGTGTCACCACAGATGCTGACCGCCCTCCATCAGCGACATGTAGCCGCTGCTGCTGAGCTCTTTATAGATGAGAGCTCTATGACAGAGGTGCTGTCACCGCCATCTATGGGACGAGATCCCGAAATAAAGGAATGAATCACGTCCGCAAGACGAAATGTGAAAGACGGAGGTGAAAGTGTGAAAATGTAAAAACAAACAAACAAACAGGTTCATGTGAAATCTGTGATAACGACAAACGACACGAAGCTTTGAATTGTGTAGTTTTATTGCTGTTGTGAGGCTGCAGAGCTGCCAGCAGCAGCTCTCAGCAGGCAGCGCGATGCGCAGCGCGGCTTTAACGCTGCTGTCAGGGAGCGCTGGCGTTCATCTTCTCCTGGCAGCCGTCCCAGAAGCTCTGAAGTCTGTTGTCTTTGTTGCTGCAGAAGTCGGTGAAGTCTCTGAGCAGCCGGTCCGCCAGCCGCTCGTCACCCAGCACTCCGGTTCTCCACGCTTTGGTCAGCATGGTGTTGTAGGCCCAGTAGTAGCCCACCCTCTCCTCCCCTCCGAACGGGCCCTGGCTGTTGGAGGTGGTGGAGTTTCTACGGCGGCGCTGCTGCCCGCTCGAATACTTCCTCTTAGCGTACGGCAGCTGCAGGAACACGGTGCCTGAAACGAGGCGGTGAAACTGGTCAGCTTCCCACAAACACAGTGGGTGTCTGTGCTGTGACAGGACTAACCTGTGACGTGGATGTACTGAGGCTTGTTCTCAGACGGGAAATTAAAGGTGGAAGCAGAAAACTTGTCATGCACGAAGCCAAACCTGGTAGAAAGAGTACAGTGTTCACACAAAGTGAAGCATGATGGAGAACGTTAAGCTGAAAATCCTAAACTCTAAGTCTGATTTCAGGAAAGGGGCGGAGTTGTAAACGTAGAACGACACGATGAGCGCTGGCTTCACGCTGCCACAGAGCACAAACCTCACAGGAAAGTAACATGAAGCAAGCGCCTCTTTCTTCCACACAGCTTCTGATCGTTTCATCTCCTGCCCCATCACGTGTTCGTGTTTACTCCAGTCTGTCCGTTTAGATTCACGGCTGTTATAAGTAACCGTGTTTAGAGTTAGCAGCTAAAGCTAATCGGCTTGTATCCAACGTCAAGTTAGCGCAACAGGGTCAGCCAAGGTTTACATGTGAGATTCAAACACGATAAAGCCGTAGGTCGATAGAATAACAGGAAGTCAAAGAAACACTGAAATGGCTGAAACAAAGAGCAGAACATTCATGAATCTAACGCTGTGGAGTGTTTCTAACAGATCACAGAAGCCTGCGTGTCAAAACTAGAAGCAACAGAAGAGTAATGCATGTTTCTTTACATGTTTAGCCCTGCAGCAGCTAACGCAGCGCTCCATGTGTAACTGACAGCACAGTGCAGACAGCGACTACAACCTGTAGAGGACGGCCTCCTGAAAGAGCTGCATCCTGTCCCAGTACGTCTCCGGTTCAAACCCTGTGTGATGACAGGACACATGTTGTCACTGAGCCACATGGACGCACACGAAAGACTCGTTCAGAGAGGCGGGAACCTTCAAAAAGGTTGTCGCTGCCATTCTTCAGCAGGCAGTGGACGTTCAGAGGAATGAAGAGCTGCGCTCTCAGCGGGTCTCCGTACAGGCAGGACGTCAGAGCGAAGGGAACTTCCAGCACCGGCACCAACAGGAAACCACAGGACGCCGCCTTCCTGTGCCAGCCTTGGACCTGATGGACAGTGACCGTTAAAACCTGTGAATCAGACACTTCCTCTGGGCTCATGTAAAGATTATGGCTGCCTGACGGCTCTTATTTTTCACACTCTCAAAGCACAGCAGTAAATCTGTCACACCGTCACTGTGCTCCAGTGCAGCGGGTGTGTTTGTAGCTGTTCTCTGTGGAGCTCAAACGTACGACCTGCAGCGTCACTGTGCACAGCCACACAAACGATTCACTTTACTCGGCCTGTCTCCCCTCGGTGTGGTTCATTCATCACATAATGACACAGTGACACTCCCACAGACAGCATTCATGTTTCTATTCTGCTACAGCAGCACATGTACATACTGCATGTATACTCTGTGCACACCATGCATCAAACAGAGCTGAGCTGCAGTTTGGACGTTAGAGGGATGCACACGCTGGCTTTGACTGCAGCGCTGCTTTGAACCAGGACACGTGCTTACCATTTCAAAGAGCACTGCAGCAGTGACGGCCATCCAGTGCAGCTTGATCTCAAAGGCAGCGTTGAGGGAGAAGTTGCCGTGGTAATAACAGCTGCACCACTCAGTTCGGTCACTGCGGTTGTTGACGTCCACGTCTAGAGTGACCGTCTTCTGCTCTGGAACTGTAGCAGCTACAGGACACGTGGACAAGGGTGGGAAAACAGGAAGATGGGAGACAAAGCAGCAAAGAAAAGGAGAGGCTGAGGCATGATGAAGAGCACAGCTGCTGACGGCTTCATGGACGACCCTCCAAGGTTGGATCGACACTGACTGACGCTCTGTTTTCTAGATTACACACCAGCTTTGAATAAGTATTCATATACAGTCTGGTATGTGAGCCAGCACTTGTTGATATACTATTTTTGTTTCTTAATTCTGAATATTTATATGTAAGACTGAAGCTCCAGATGTGGACCGTTTAGTGCACATGGCTGCACAGATACAGGAACCTCTGCAAACTGGCACCAGCTTTATCACTGTGCTAACATTCATGTTTCCAGGTACGGGCGCATTATTCCAGCTCCTGGATGCAAAGTTTAAGCCAGTCCAGCTGCAAAACAGCAATGTTTTAACAAATGATGCATTTAATGGCTGCAGGAAGCAAGAAACAAGCATGAGTGCAGGCAGCAGAGGGACAGGTGAGGACAACGCACACCACAGCACTAGTAACCCACAGCCACTGACACCACAGCGTGCACCGAGACTCCACACCACCAGTGCAACTACTGCTGCTTATGCACTAACCACACAGCATGCACTGAGGGGGCTATTTGATCACATGGATACTATTAGAACTACAGGTAGTGTGCATGCACTGCAGAACACAACGCCAGCTGTCCCGTGCAGATCTGCAGGCGCCCGTGAGGCCAGCTGAGCCCTGCATCTGTGTCAGTGACGGCGCAGGGGGAGGACGATGTCAGGGACAAACACGAATGATGGTAAATGAGGTTTGGATGTTACGTCTGTGGGTTTTACATGTAGGCTCGTCGTTTTCAGTTTGGGGTGCAGTACAGCATCGTCTGTTAATCTACGAAAACTGCAAATACATGCAAAGAAGAAGCAGAAGCACACTGTGCATCAGGGCCACTGACTGCAGTCACACATCGATTCACTGCTGTGCTACAGTTGTCTGTGTGTGTGAGGACTGCTGCTACAAAAACTGAAGGAACAAAGGAAATGTGTGCAAACTGAAAACCACGAGTGTTGATGCATCCAAGGCCAACAGCTGGAGGGTGCAGAGTTGAGCAGATGTTGGCCGTGATGCTACAGCCATAATCCAATCCTAAATAACTATCAGAGGCTACAGGCTTGTGCAGCACTGGACCAACATCCCCAAACAAATGCAGCCTGTTCACCTTTGGTGACACGCTGGGCTCAGCCGGCCCCCTGAGGCAGGCTGCAGTACGATCTGCATCAGACTGCATTAGACGGTGTGGGTCGGGCTGGGTGTACCTAGCAGTGCAGCGGCCTGGCTGCGTCCTCCAAAGCTGCGGCTGAAGGAGCTGTGCCTACTTGCGTAGGAAGCTGGTCGGCTGGGCAGCCAGGGCAGGAGGAAGGCCGGGAGGTCGCAGGGGCGCCGCTCCTCCAGCACGAAGGCCACCTCGAACCACTTTCTTTGGAACAGGGAAAAATCCTCTAGTGCTGCAGTGGACCAGCCCCCGCCTGCAGCGGTGGAGAGCGGGGGGGTGGCGCCTACAGGGGAAACGGCTGTATGAGAATAACCACACGTTTAAAATGTATTCGCCGAGTTAAAAGGATGTTTGTCCGTGTGCCTGTTCACTCACCGTCCTTCTCTCCCACTATCCTGTAGAAGTAGAAGCCGTAGACAAAGGTGCGCATGGCTTCCCCCGAGGCGTGCGTCACCAAACCTTCATCCAACATTTTCTACACAGAAGTCAGTTTATGGTCACTACATTCAGATGACATGGACAGAGGAGAGTGGCTGCAAGCCGAGCCCTCATAATGTCCTCCAGATTCCTCAGGTGTCACCCTCGCCACAAAACTGACCTTTCACTTTGCATTTTAGGGCCACAGACCTTGTTTACATAAAGTATCGTCTGTTTTTGAGCGAAAATAAAACGAGACAAGAAAATGTTCAGATTATTTTGACTGTCTGATGAACCACAGAGTGCTGTGTGTTGAACTCCAGTGAGAAAGGTTTCGTTGAAGCATTTATAAAAGTTAAATGGCAGCACATAATCACAGCTGTGGCCCTCAGGGGTCAAACTTGTCCTCATCTGGTTTGATTGATACTTAATTAATATGAGGTGGATTTTTCCCCACTTTTAATTAAAACTTAATTCAAACATTTTGACACTATTTTTATTGCATTTCAAATCGAAGTCTGATAAAACCTGATTTATACCAAATGTTTCTTTGTTTTCAGGTAAAAAATAAATTTAATGATCAGTTATTGTGATTATTGTTTCACAGCCAGAGTCGGCTGCTTTGACAGATGATCACAGACGGGTTTATGTCAAAGTTCATTTAGAAAGCTGTTTTTAAACGACTTCTAATCACATCTGTTGTCCTCTGGGCTCAAAAAGGCTCCGTTTGCTTTGACTGTTTATAAAGCAACAAGTATAAAATATCATCCATCTCTGTTTCAAGGATTTATTCAACTTTATTCCAACTCATTACCTGATGATCTTCTATTGTGTCTTCATCATGAAATGATATCACTTTTGTGCTTCTATGATAAATCTTGTTTCAGCATGAAAACTTCCCTGCCAGACTCAGGATGTCATAAACTGGCCGTAGCGACTCTGCTGGATGCACGGCAGTAAGAATCAACACACCCACACACAGCAAAAGTATTGGGCCCCTTGAACTTTCCCACATTTTGTCACATTACAGCCACAAACATGAATCAATGTTATTGGAATTCCAGGTTAAAGACCAACACAAAGTGGTGCACACGTGAGAAGTGGAAGGAAAATCAGACATGACTCCAAACATCTTTACAAATAAATAACTGCAAAGTGGGGTGTGCGTAATTATTCAGCCCCTTTGGTCTGAGTGCAGTCAGTTGCACATAGACGTTGCCTGATGAGTGCTAATGACTAAACAGAGTGCACCTGTGTGTAATCTAATGTCAGTACAAATACAGCTGCTCTGTGACGGCCTCAGAGGTCGTCTGAGAGAATATTGGGAGCAACAACACCATGAAGCCCAAAGAACACAGCAGACAGGTCAGGCATAAAGTTATTGAGACATTTAAAGCAGGCTTAGGCTACACAAAGATTTCCCAAGCCTTGAACATCCCACAGAGCACTGTTCAAGCCATCATTCAGAAATGGAAGGAGTATGGCACAACTGTAAATCTACCAAGACAAGGCCGTCCACCTAAACTCACAGGCCGAACAAGGAGAGCGCTGATCAGAAATGCAGCCAAGAGGCCCATGGTGACTCTGGACGAGCTGCAGAGATCTACAGCTCAGGTGGGGGAATCTGTCCACAGGACAACTATTAGTCGTGCACTGCACAAAGTTGGCCTTTATGGAAGAGCGGCAAGAAGAAAGCCATTGTTAACAGAAAACCATAAGAAGTCCCTCGTTGTCCCTCCTTGTTCATCATTGAGTTGGCTGTAGAGCAGGTCATCTGCTAATTGGATGGTTGTTGGTTCAATCTCTGTGTGCTTTAGTCTGGAGTTCTTACCAAGGTGTCCTTGGGCAAGTTACTGAACCCCAACTTGGTCTCTGATGCATCCATTGGCATGTGAACGTTAAAAAGCAGAATAGAAGCAGAATACATGGTGTATAATGCTTTCAGTGCTCAAGTAGAAAAGCAACTGAAGGAGTATGGGACCTGGCGAACGCACTTTTCTCCTCTCCCTTATCTTCCCTGCTTATGTCCTTGTCTAGTCTCGTGTTTTTTGTATTACTTTTCCCTGGAACACTCTCTCACAGTCTGTTCTCTAAAACCTAAAAGAGGAATTATGGTTTTGATCAACTGGTCCCTAAATGCAATTGACACCCCTTTCTCAACGAGAAGTCTGGGCTCGGGTGAGCCTGAGTGCTGAAGATATCTAACTATTCGGAACCATGGTAACAGGGTTCTGGTTGATCGGAGCTGGCTTGGCCCTGACTTATCGAAGAATTAAGGAAGCGGAACCGGCTGTTCAAACCCCCACAAGGCTGCCCGCTGGGATTGAAACGATGGGAGAGGCTCAGAATAAGATCTCTGACTGCAGACTGGATACATCTCAGAAGGGCTCGCTTGGAATAAGATCTCTGAGTGCAGACTGGATGACATCTTGGGGAGGCTCACTGTGGTTGTGAGTTCTCAGAATCGGCTCCTTGAGCACAAGAAATGACAACATCACAGAACGCAAGTATGAGAGCTCACGGCTCTCCAACGGGAGATTGAGAGACCGGTGTTGGACTGTAGAACTGCTTTGAAATTCATATGAGCTGTTCGCACTAAAGTAAAAACCTCCATCACTTTTGTGGATACCCCTTCGGCACCAGCCGTGGGCTCAAGGCTGGAGCCGAACAACAACTCCCTGATAACGACTGTGTTTAGACTGTTCTTCCCATTCCATGCAAGCCCACCTGGGTTGGCTGGAAGACTGTTTACTTAGCCTGGCAGGGAGGAGGACACTGACTCAGCTGAACTCTGGACACGCACACACATGCATATACTGATACTGATAAGCACTCACTGACGCATCACCCTCCCTACCCCGGATCCAACGCCACCTCCAACGCTTACCTCCCCTCTGATGTGGACATCGGGTCAGTTGGAGGCGCAGTCGAAGATTGCAGCGGTCCCAGATCAGATGTACACACTGGAACTCTTTGCCATGTTGCTGTCTGTGTTTATTGTGCTATGGTGTGTTGATATCTGTGCATTCCTGTATTATCCTTCTGTGTTACACATTTCGATGTTTTTTTCCTCGCCTGACCTGTCTCCCCAATGTGATGTTTGTATTGTATGTATTGTACGGTCGGCAAGGTCTGTCATCTCGGTTGTGGGCAAAAGACCTGCAGCTGACAAATAAAGGCTCTCTCATCTCATCATCTCTTTCTTGATCTTCATCATAACTGAAGTGGAAGATGTGTAGTCCTCTGACACATCTTCTATTTCACTTCATAGCCTTCTTCCACTCCTGTGGGTGGGTGATGTGGGGGCTTCTTCAGAGAAAGGGTAGCATGTGCTCTAAATATTGGCAACATTTTCTTTATCTTCTAACTCTGGATCTTCCTGACCATTGATTCTTCCTCATTATACTAGAGGACAATATGTGCTTTGTTCTGCTGCTCATCATTTTCCACAACATGGTAATTTTTTTACTTTTCATACTTTCTGTGTATGCATCACTGTAGGGTCGACCTTACAACATGAAGCACCTCGAGGCGACTGTTGTTGTGATTTGGCGCTGTGTAAACAAATTGTGTTGTTGGTAAGTGGCCTGTATTTGTATAGCGCTTTACTAGTCCCAACTCTTGCGCCACGATCTTGTTGTTGTTCTTGTTACACATCAGTGATCAAAGATGTGTGAAAGCAGTTTGGTGTGACAATGTGGCCATTGGCAACACATTGGCAACACATTGGCAACACATTGGCAACACATTGGCAACACATTGGCAACACATTGGCAACACATTGGCAACACATTGGCAACACATTGGCAACACATTGGCAACACATTGGCAACACATTGGCAACACATTGGCAACACATTGGCAACACATTGGGGTCGTTTTTGACCCCTGAGGACAGCAGGTGTTAGTAAATCCAATAACAACCCCATAAATAAATCAAATGACTTAAAACTTATTCCGATCATGTATAGCATAGTACTGAATAACTCCTGTTATCTTCAGACCATTTGATGAATAAAAAACACATTTTTGATGAAAAAGATTTCTTTTCGGGTCAAAAATGACTCGAGGACAACACAAGGGTTCAAGCAGCAGCTTAGATCTGCCGTGCTCGTCTTCACAGCCTGGCTGAGCTAACACGGCGGGGCCGTCCTTCCTGGTGCGGCGAAGATCCTCCATTAACAAACAGCTTTGCTACATCGTATCTGACTATTGGAGCCACATGCAGGCTGCAAACTAACGGCGTGGCCTACACTGCAGTTATGACTCACACTCTAATCAGCAGCAACAAACATCCTCCATCTCGTCACATTGAATCAAAGTTGGCACCAGGAAGTCCTACCTGCATGATATCCACCGCCATCCCCTGTGTGGCCACACCCTCCACGTTAGTGACCAGCCAATGAACCACTTCTGCGCTGATAAAGCAGTTGAGCGGCAGGCCCTTCTGCTCTGGGAGAAGCTGTACGCCCGTCCTGTAATGCAACCACAGAGACAAATCACTGCAGAGAGTAATAGAGCAGGGCGATATGACCAAAAATACTCATCACCATATACAGTTGAAAATTTGCGATAACCATATAATTGACACGTGTCAACTCCTCAACTTTATTAGTGCCCCCCCCCCCCAAAAAAACCCCATCAATGTATTTTCACTTAAACAAGCAGCTGTTTTTTATGTGCATTAAAGTTATATAAACTTTAACAGTGCAAATTCCTCGCTGACAGTTTAACCAAAAGGCATTTCCAGTGGAAACTGGCCGACACATCCTCAGCATAACCATGTATAATATCCACAAAACTTAAAGAGGTCATACACACACAATACGGTAACATTATGTTGAAGCACAGTACGTATCACTCCGCGAGGCTCCGCCTACGATAGCCGTAATGCTCCAACAATCCATCAAGCGGTGCGGCTTCGTAGCTCAGCAAAGTCGCACTGAAACATTTGACAGATTTTCGAGCGCCGTGCACATAAAATCGTTTCGAGGTCAGTAAACACAACCAGAGTTCATACATAAGGCACACGGGATTATAAGGGGCTCTGTCGACTTTCAGACAAATCAAAGGATTGATTTTAAGTGCGCCGTATTTTCCAAACAACACGGTAATAACGACGGCCCGCTAGCATGCGCTACCAAAAATAGTGCTTTGTTGTGTATCTGAGGGACGAAAGCTAAACCAGTTCCACACCAGTGAAGCTGCAGCATTTTTACAAACCAGTTCAGGTTCATGGTTTCACTCAACGATCCGCTTTCGCTCTTCTCATTCTGCGTCGCCGCCATGATTTTTCCGCCATGTGCGTATGTAAACAAAGGCACTGCGCATGTGCATTTTACCTATATTCTATCGCCATCATTTTCTTATCGTTGCCCAACATTACACCGGTGTTACCGTGAACGGTATGATATGGCCCCGCCCTAGACTGAAACAAACTGGCACTTTTCATTTGGAAGTTCAGATTGTTAGAAATGTTCTTCTTATCTCACCTGCAGATATCCAGCGACCACAAGAACCCTGAAGTATGTTTTTATCTGAGCACGTTAGTTTTGGCCATTCCTGCTGGCAGTGGCCCACGGGGAGACACACGTGCTAACGTTTCATAGATTTTCCTCCGTTATCGTACCGACTCATTGGTCCCAAACAATCAGGAGACATTAAAAAGGAATCTTACGTGGGATGTTTGATCGCTTCCAGGATCTCCATGAGTGTGGAGGAAGAGGACAGAGAGAGGACTCCTGCTGCAGACTGCCCACTGTGAACACATCAGTGAGTGGAATTAGCAGCTCCGTGCACTGAAGTCACGATACAAAATAACGTGGGCGTTTCCTCTACACGAGGCGCTAAAAGCAACGGTCTCAGTTTAACCACATTCTACAAACTGTTTTTCTGACAAGTGTTGACCTCATGAAAACTTGGATGAGCTTAATGTTTCTAAAGTATCCGAGTACATAAAAGAGCAGGTCACCTGACGTCGGTGCTGCAGGCTGCAGCTTCTCCTGTAGGCTGCGCTGCTGCTCCGGGCTGAACTCCTCTGTCTGCAGCCTCGCTCGTCTCAGCCGCCAGCTACAGTCGCACACGTCACAAAGGTTTCCCACATTACACACTGTTCGTCACTCTGGTGGTATCTGCACATGCCGACGGTGTCAGCCACACCGACACAAAGGACGCGTGTGGGTCTGCACAGCAATGAGCCGTTTAACACAAAGTCATCTGTTCCCACAGCGGGATGAGACAGGATGTCATTCCCAGTGTGCTTCATGGCTGATGGAAAGCTACCTTTGTGTTCAGGTGCCGAGACAGCAGCTCACAGGAGCTGTGCTTGGAGGCAACGCTGCAGATAATAATGTTTTAGTTGCCTCATCCCAAGCTGTGGCCTAAATGACAGTTTTCTGCTTTCCTCAGCTGGAAAACAAGAGTTGAGATGAAACTTTGATACAAGCTCAGCTAAAATGTAGTTTTGTTTTTTTAAATGTCAAACATTGGAAAACAACACAAACCTTTTTTCTAACAGCCAATGGCTCAGCATGTTTGTGCTCTCGGCTCATGGTGAACATGAATAAAAACATCAAACAAAAAAGTCGCTTCAAACTGTAGAAACGGAGATTTCTACGGGGCTGTCAACGTTAACGTGTTAGCACGTGTTAGTGGACGCACTTCATACAAACTGCCTGAGACTCTGACAGACGCATTTCAGGGATTTTGGGTCGTTCTGCGCTGCAGACGGTTCATTGTGTTGACAGTTTGAATTGCGTAACCGTGACGACGGACTAACACGTGTTAACACGTTAACAGCCCTAATTTCTACATGTCAATATATGGACCCCAAGTGGCCCCCGGGCCACGAGTTTGACACCCCTGCTCTATAGTTGGTCTCTCTGTGTTTGTACATCATTAATGGAAAGCACCAGCGTAAGGACAATACATGAACAGATGTGGTCAGGTACAACAGACATGTGCACACCATCAAACATCTGCATGTACAGGCACCACGTGAGGAAACAGGACGGGCTGAGAAACTGAATGTTAGTGATGCAGAAACTGCACTGGATTATTACTAATCTGACACTAGATTCAATGCAATAAGCAGCCATAAAACATGCAAACAAACGTGATCCCAGTGCGAGGAGGTCTCAGCAAACATCACTACGAGCACTGCTGCAAAGCATGCTCAGGCAGCGACACAGCAAACGACACACACGTGCACACCCAGCATCCCCGATACTAACCTGAGAGTGACAGATGTAGGAGGAACGAGGGCTACGTATAAAATCCAAAATAAAGGCCGCGTCCTGTCAGCATACAGGAAGAACACAAGCCAGGATCAAACACCCAAAGCAACAGGAACCAAACAGATGATGGCAGGAAGCACATGGAAGGAGAGAAAGCAAGAGCTGCACACCAAAGCACCATAAACGCACACGTGTCTGCTCAGCGTGAAGCAAAAGGACGTGTTCTGCCGGGCGCACACATCCTCACCTTGCGGGGGCTGTCTACGTATGTGGGAGCTGCGGTCACACTTGCAGGGTCACCGACGGCTGCTGAGGGCTTCGCCGTCTCCTCCAGTGTCCTGACACGAAGCACAACATTTATAAAGACTGACACGCTGCACAGCAAACCACAGAATAATTACATAGCCCTAAAGTTCTGTGAAGAACCATGAACGTGATACAAGGCTCAGACAGCCACAGGTCCAGGGGACACGCACTTCTGGTTCTGCTCCATCTCCAGCAGGGCTGATAAGGCTGACGTGCCCTTCTTGCCCTGTGGTGGCGCCACGGGCTCAGCGGGGTACGGAGAGAGCGGGCTGGTCACCTGGAGCCCTTTGAGGGGCGCACTCTTCTGCTGCATATCAGATAAGAAAACGATGCGTCAGCGCCAACAACACTGCAGATCAGTGGTTTGTAACGAGCTCCACTTTGATGTGCTTGCAATCAAAATCTCACCCTGATGATCCTGTCAGAGCGGTGCCGGCGCCGAATACGGTTGAGACCCTCCAGGAAACGAATGAAGCCGTCCAACAGGACCCAGTCCCCGCTGTTACCCGCTCCAGCACCCGCTCCCTCCCCGTAAACGTCCCAGTGTCCCTCCCCATCCGCCACCCGACGAGCCCCTCCGGCCGGCAGCAGGAGGAAGCGAGTTCTCCAGAACTTGAGCGAGTCAATCAAACTGGGGAGGCAGAGGAAGTGACTGGCGTGTGCATATTACATACACGATGTGGGAAGTTATTCAAATGCTACGGTAACAGGACAGTAACGTCCCGACAGCACTGCTACCTGAAGTCCTCCGAGCCACCAGAGCAGATGTACTGGTCCAGGTAGTTCCACTTGTACTCCTCCAGTCTCTCGTGTCCAAACTCGACCCAGCAGCAAACAAACTGAGCATCAGAGTGCGGAGGACACAGGCTGTAGCTGTACTGGATCTGAGCCGACTCGTACGGGTACCTGAAACACACGAGCTGCTGTTGGTGCCAGCGTGGCGTTCGCGCTAACATGAGAAACAGTTCACGTATGTCTCCACGCGTCACATCAGCCAACGATTCTTCGGCTCGTTCATTCACAACTGCAGACAGAGTGTCCTGGAGTCGCAGCGACCAGTTAAACCAGTTCAGTCTGTCACCACGCGTGCTCTGCTTCAGACGGCTCCATCACCTCCATCGTACACAACATGTAATTACCAGCTTCAGCCAACAGTTACATTCAGTTCATTTCAACCACTTAATCCGTTACTTTTACTAGTAATGGATTACTTTTCTACTTAGTAATTCCAAATACTGCTTTAAGCTATCAATCTACACAAAAGTAAAGTTGGATTTTAGCCAAATAATTATTGTTTTTATCTCATTACTTATTAACAAAAGCTGCTGCTGCCTCCGTCTGTTTCTACACGTCAGTGTGGATCCAGGCACGGGTCCTCAGAGGGGGGCCTGCGCAGGACTAAGAGCCCTGCTCTGACAGGACACGCCTGCTGGTTCTCGTGTTGGTGTATTTGGGCCGGGTGCACTCACTTTGGCAGGTAGCGAGTAACCGTTATGATCTTGTCTTTGAGGCAGACTTTGTGGAAGGTGCGGCCCATGCTGACCCAGTAAACGCTCTCCTCCTCCTCTGTCCGACGCAGAGACACCAGACCTGAAGACACGAGAAGAATCAGGTCACACGTAGTGACAAACATCTGGCGTTTCTCTTTAAGACGCCACAGCTGGCACACGGACGTCTGTTCTACGGTTATTATGACTGAAGGTTGACAGATAAGCAGCTGCAGCCCAAAGAGAAGACGCGTCGTTTCGTCTTCATCTACAGACCGGCTCTGCACTCAATGTGCAACTGCAAAGAACAGCATCCAACATCATACGTGCACCCACCATCCAGTGATTGAAAACAGAGCTCGCACTGTCACATACCTCGAGCCGGCCTTCTTCTAAAAACTGAAAAAGCAAAACTTTTAAATTCAGTTTTCAGCTGTAAACACAAACAGATACTCTGAAGACTACTACAAAGTACGGCTGCTTTATTTGTTTCTGCTTCCTCTGTGTTTGCTCAGACTAATGATGACGATGTAATAGATTACAAAGAGTTCTTTCACCTCTGGAGTACAGCGGACTGCTGCCGAGGGGCGTGGCCACAGCGGGCTGCTGTTTTCTGTTATTGGGCTGGACGATGATCTGGTAGCCCTGCATCAGCCTCTGACAGATGAACTCCTCAAACACCTGAGATGCACCCATCACGGGAACGTCATCTTCACGCCTGACAGGAGAACAAAGATGGAGGGCGCATCTTGTTTCAGAAATATGATTGTAGACAGGAAACCTCGAAGTTTCTCTTTAACCAGAGAAATGGTATCCGGTTGTTAAGTGATGACGCGACGAATCCTACTTCCGGGTCTAAAGTAGTCTGCGTTTAATATGGCTTTTGTGTTGTTAACATGTTTAATGTTTTGTATTTTCTTCTATTTAATCTCAAAAAGCTCCTAAAACAGTCAGTGATCCCTGTTGACCTCCCTCGGCTTTTATTACCACTAATCATTTATTTAGGCTCAGTTTTTAAAACCTTAGGATGTAACTACAGCCCAGCCCATGCAGCAGTATATGAATGACTAACCTCGTATTGTGGATGGATTATCTCAGTTGTTCTCCTGGCTGAAGTTTGGTCCTTTTACAGCATCCTGCTATGCGATTACATTTGTTCCTGACCACCGAGAACACTCACGGTAACTTTTATCGAGTGGGAAAAAAGTTAGCTTGTTTATATTATGCTAACATAGCTGTGTTGCTAGCGGTCACGTAGCACATCATTATATACCAGCTAGCCCAACTTCAGTAACCCTACAAACGTCACTGCTGTTTAGCTTTCTGTCTTCATTTATGCTGGAAGTGATAACAGAGCTGTACGTTTGAATTTGTTTCCAAAACCCCGCAGTCAGGACATGCTATATTGTATTTAGATAGAAGCTAGCGAGCTAACTTCCTGCTAACTTCTAACTCCGTTAAATGTCATAAATTCCGTTTTCATGGATGCCTGGATGTTAAACTCAATTGTTACACCTGGTAGAGCAGAACGCTGATCATTTTATTAAAGATGAAAGACTTTAGACAGTTTTTAACTCTCAGTAATGCCATAGTGATCGTTTGATATATGGACCTGCAGCGGAGTTTAGGCCCAGACACGGCTAGTGACGTCAGACTGAACAACCGGATAGCGCTTTACTCCGTCCCTATGGACCCCAAAGTGCTTCACACTACATCCAGTCATTCACACACACATCCACCCACTGGTGATGGCAGCTACATGTGGCCACAGCCGCCCTGGGGCGCACTGACAGAGGCGAGGAAGAAAAACTCGGGTCACTCAGTTATTATTTATACCAACTGTGGTTTAGACCCACACCTGTGTGGACTGGACACTCGTATCAGTGGTAAAAGCACTGATTCTTAGACAGCTTTTCTCCTCTCCCCGAGTACTCCGAGCGCTCTACACACACTCACAGCCGGTCTCCCAAACACTGACTCCAAGCTGAGTCAAACAACATCCACGCTCCGATGGATGCATCGGAGAGCAGCTTGGGGTTAGTATCCTGCCCACATGCAGACTGGAGGACGCAGGGGTGGAAACACCAACCTCCCGATCAGTAGGTGACCTGCTCTACCTCCTGAGCTACAGCCACCCCCACAGCTGGCTGAGCAGCTAACACCGAGACTCCCTGTGTCCTCGAGTACAAGCTGTAAACCAGTGAAGCTGATTCTGACTCGTTCGGGTCATAACCTGAAACCCTCAAACCCCGCCTACAGACGGGGCGGAGCCTACCTGTCCAGGTCGCTGTGCGGCAGCAGATCGTAGCAGCCCTCGGTGTAGTCGTTCTGCAGCGTCTGCCGGTCAGGGAAGTAGTCCGTGGTAAGCGGGAGGCACGCCGGCGTGGTCAGGGACTTCCAGTCCACTCCCACTGTGCAGCAGAAGCTGGGCACTGTGGGGGGTGCAGATAGCAGCAGGCCTTCACACGCGCACACACACACGCACGCACACACAGCAAAACAACAAATCCCCGCAGCACAGACAAATGCAGGTACCCAGAGTGGAGTGGTACAAATGTGGGGGCAAGGATCAGGGAGCGTGGTGGGTGAAGACAGGGAGGAGGTGCGAACGACACAGAGTGGAAAAGAGGGGAAGAAAAAACAAGAGATGTGTTACTCAGTGGCCTGATGCTCCCGAGGGCCTGACGGTGCGCAGCAGCGATCACACATGCAGATTGTGGTTATGTGACGGTCAGGCTGTGATGGCATCGCTCACAAGAAAGTGAAAAACGTTCTTAGCAAAGGCGTGAAGTTCTCCTTCATGCAAACACACAGAGGTGAACAATGGGTTCAGAAGCTCTGCACAGCCATGCAACAACAGCACACTGCAGAGAGCAAGGAGGTCGCGGCGTTCGAAGACGACAGGACGGCGAATTCATTTCAGCTGCGTCATCAGAAAGTGTTGAGAGAAAGCTAGAAAACAGCAGGACGGGGAGAGGGTGACCCGGCGCCACGTGACCTGTGACATCGTTTATATCTGCCGACCCCGGAGAGACTCGCCGCCAAAGCCCTCGCAGGGAGCTCGGGCTTTAGTGGCAGTTTGGAGATTTCAGATATTTATGATCCCAGAGTCTACCTGCAGTTTTCAAACAATTTGTGATACTCATCAACTGGTCCCATTTCATTTCTATAAAGTCAACTGGAACTTACTGGGATCGGCACCAGCGGCAGAGAAGTCCTGAAATGAGCTGCGGTTGGTGAAAGTTCCTGTGGACAAAGACACAGCAGTGTTATCCTGCATGTGCAAACACACAGCACCAGGCTTCACACAGTCACTGAAATGAACTCTGGAAAAAATCAAACGTAAACTACAAACATGGAGGACATGCTGCCAGCAGGCTCTAACGCTTCTGTCTTCACTGCATAGGTGTCAAACTCTGGCCCGCGGGCCAAATTTGGCCCACAGCCTAATTACATTTGGCCCGGAAAGCCATACAAAATTACTATTAGAGCTGGCCTGCCAGTATCATACAGTGCATGTACTGCTAATACTACAACTCCCAGAATGCTCTGTTGGTGTTTTGGCACGTCATTTTGAATTCTGTGTATTTGAGTTTGACACCCCTGCTTCACTGTGACACGTGACTAAACCTCACATACACCTTTGATCCCAACACGCCATGTGACAAACCGTCCCACGCGTT